>NC_088363.1:54390259-54402759 GCF_034508935.2 Berghia stephanieae | reverse complement strand
TTTCACCTAACCGATGTAAGAAAAATTAATGAATTCATTAATTTACTTAAATGTTTTTTATGTGCCCGTTGATTTCGACGAATGATGACTTACTGTGACAATGACAGTTATTTATGTCTGTATCTGTATACACTGCATGTGTGTATATGCAATAATGTATATGCAGTATAGATAGTTCGAAGATGACGTCACTCAGGTCTTTGTTATTGTTTTTTGCCATCCGCGTTTATGAGTAATGCTCACTGAACTGTATTAACCTGACTATAAACGTTCATGGAAACACACAGTTTTGTGTGTTGGTCCGTTATTCTTTCGGATGGCAATGTTATGAGCGTCTCAGCCAAGCGCATACTATCTATATCATACATAAGCAGACACTCACAGCCATATATATATATATATATATATATATATATATATATATATATATATGATTTGTGTGTGTATGTGTATGTGTGTGTGTGTAGTGTTGTCACACCTCTTGCTCTTTCTCGTCTCTCTACTCCCCCTTCACCCCCCCCCCCCCCCAAAAAAAAAATAATAAACCAAAAAAATAAACAAACAAACAAAAACAAATGTTTAACTACGACGACGACGACGATGGTGATAATGATGATGATGATAATGATGCCGCTGCTGCTGCTGCTGCTGATGATGATGATGATGATGATGATGTGATGATGATGATATTATATTATTATTATTTATATTATTATTATTATTATTATTATTATTATATTATTATCTTATGTGATGATGATGATGATGATACTGATGATGATAATGAAAATGACGACGATGATTATTATCATTATTGTTATTATTATTATGTGATGATGATGATGATGATGATGATGATGATGATGATGATGATGATGATGATACTGATTATGATAATGAAAATGACGACGATGATTATTATCATTATTGTTATTATTATGTGATGATGATGATGACGATGATGATGATGATGGTGATGATGGTGATGATGGTGATGATGATGATGATGATGATGATGATGATGATGATGATGATGATGATGATGGTGATGACGATGATGACGATGATGTTATTGGGTTATTGTTAGAAAAAACAGTTGTTTTAATTGGCAAACTGAAAAGTGTTCATGCATGAGACTGTGTGTTTAATCAATATGAGTCCTGCGTTTTGATTACTTCACAACCAGTCATAGTGTTAGTAGATTAAGGGGTTATCACATCTCACACGTAGCTTTTTAAACAATGTGTCATATATAGAAATAATTTCTCCGTGTTAATTACCGTACCTTAAAGCCATATCCACATTGTCATACAATTACCGGTAGCATTAGGTTCAGTTAGTTGATCACCCCTTTGGATGAGTAAAGTTATCCGATTTTAGTTTGTAGTATACCGTTAAGTCACCTCTATAAATAAAAAACAACGCTATTTTATGTCATCGTCGCTAAAGATACACATGATATTACTACTCTGATAATGTAATATTTACGTCATATGGAGAACTTAATCGGGTTTAAACTTAAAAGCACGCTGGTTATTCTTAAACTCGTGTAGAAAATTGCCCTGTCATGTCTTTACTTTTTGATGTAATTTTTTTTATCTTTTTATTTTTTTATTTTTTTTTTTGTGACCTCGAAATCGTTGATCACGCCAGCACGAAGGTATTGAAGATCGTTATTGTGGTCAATAACCATTTTGTCTCTGCGCTTGCCGTACTTTTAACATATAAATGACACGGCTTCAGCCTGATAATGTAATCGCGTCTTTAGAGAATTAAGGCCATCTGTATCCACCGCCCATGAGTTGTTTACATTTTCATAAAAACAAATCACATCTACACACCCCGCGAAATTTTATCTTCAGTTTGCGGCGATTCTCGGCTTGGTGAGGTTGGGAAACCGTAATCTCATTTTCTTACTAACTTATAGGCCTATATTTTGTATTTTTACTAATCAACACCCCTTTTTGACGGTAACGTCGCGTTTTTATATGTATTGTATTATTCCCATGACTAATCACCAGTTTCTAGATCATTTCAGAGTTCACTAAGTTGGAAGACGACGGAGGACAGGACCGGATTCATTTTGTAAGATTTCATCTAGAATGGTAAGTTTTCAGGGGCTTTTTTTCAGTTTCGTTCGTCATTTTCTTGGACTCCAACATTATCCCACCTTCAGTGTCTTATCACTCTTAATTGTTTGAGTTTCAGATGGACCATCCAGGAAGACAACGAAATTTCAAGGGAGTCGACATCATCTACAGGTAAGAAATTTAATCTTTTTATCGTGATTTAAAAAAAAAAATCATGTTTGAATTTTACAAACTGAAATAGTAGATACCGATATGCCACCTTAGATTGCCTTCAGCATTAATCAACATGAGGTATTTATGAAAGTGAACAGATTCATGGAAATAATTCATATTCGAGAGATTAACTGTTGAGGTAAAAAACAAACAAAAAACATCTAAGTTATTGTTAATTATATTAGGTGGTGAGACTGCATTTCTTTCAAAACATAATTTCTTCAATAATCTATTTATATACAAATTCAAAATATTAACAAGAATTACGTTTTTCAAAAATTCACTACAGGACGGAATCAAGAGACCGGATTGGATCGTGTATTCTTCAAAGGATTGGATTCGTAACGGAGACTTCATCACGAGGTAGGAATTATATTTCTCTCTCTCTCTCTCTCTCTCTCTCTCTCTCTCTCTCTCTCTCTCTCTCTCTCTCTCTCTCTCTCTCTTTCTTTCTTTCTTTCTTTCTCTCTTTCTTTCTCTCTCTCTCTCTCTATCTATCTCTCTCTCTCTCTCTTTCTCTCCCTCTTTCCATCTCTCTCTCTCTCTCTCTCTCTCTCTCTCTCTCTCTCTCTCTCTCTCTCTCTCTTTCTTTCTTTCTTTCTCTTGGCTCAGTTCACCTGGGAAAGAGTTGTAGGGTAAGGACATGATATTTTAATAATTATTGCTTCACAATTAATTTGACAATGATTGGATAAATGATAAAGATTTGTATAGTACGAGTACGACAACTTTTTAACAGCTGTAGACTGTAAACTCCTACTGAAGAGAAAAAATTAGACGATAATAGAAACCACAAGGCACCAAGTGATCAAAGATATGAAACTATTCGAAACTTATGACACATATCAATGTAATATTATAATTTGCTGGCTGATGATCATATAGTAGCTTTGTCTATAATACTTTTGAGGACTTTCCTTTAAATATATGGTAATATTATTCGTTTGCGTTGTGTTGTAGATGTTAAATACAGTCGAGATAGCGGGTGGTTGGATGGGAGCATCACCCCTGAATCATATACCTATGATGTTCGCATGGGTGTACGATCCGATAGTGATGTCGTTTCTTCTTCTCTTTACTAGCCTATCCTGCTTCTTTGGTTTGTGATTGTATTTTTGAGAGGGGATATTTTTTTTTTCTGTAAATCTTCTGTCTGTTTTTGGTTATTTATAATTAAGCTTATGATATCTTTAGGTTATGATTTTGATTTATATTTGTACTATTTTTGTTAGATTGCTTGTTTTTTTGTTTCAGCGGTCTCTCATATAACCTCAATTGTGTTGGAAGAGACCTAAAGCAACAAACAAACAAACAAACAAAACAAAAAACAGTCGAGATACCTAGGCCTAGTGCCCTTGCAAGAATTTTTCAAAATAGTGATATGGGTATTAATTTAGCGTAGAAAAATAAAGGGGAGTAAAACATTTACTGGAGTGAAAAAATTATCGCTCTATCTCAACTGGTTAAAAAGTTATGACCGTTTATGTGGTGGAAAATCTCTATATAGCTTAATAGGAAAATATGTGACCAAAACACAGCAACCCAATGGATAATCAAGTATAATTCAAAACTGCTTCAGATACATCTATGAAATTTTTACATGCGGTAATTCAACATCTCTGTAATACATTGCAAACAGAAAAAGAATTATTTATTGAGAGAGAAAAGTATAGTTTAGAGCTGAAACAGCTGAAATCAAGGAAAAATAGATCACGACATGCAAATGACCTATTGTAATTTTGGAAAAGTCAACAATAAAATATTTATTCACATGAAGATAGACCAAATATACCACTGAATCGGCGTCATTTAGTTGTTCACTTTGAACTTTTCAAAATGAAAATAGACCTCATAAAAGCAAAGATATGGACTGATAAATGTTTGAGATGGTTTATTAGTGTTTTAAAATATCGAAAATAGGTGATTTTAAAAACTTCCCCTCCCCCGTTCCCCAAAATTGAACAGTCGCCCGTCAAAGAATGAAAAACGTCAAAATCAACGCTGTGATTATCCCCAGACAGGTGTCTGGGGATAATAAAATTTCGTTATCCCCAGACACCTTGTTTAAGCAAACAAAAAAACTCTAAGGTTTAGGTCAAAATATAAAAAAAAAAAAGAAAAAGAGAGATTTCCCTCGGAGCAGGGAATAGTGTTAACAATAATAATAATAATAATGATAATAATAATAATAATAACAATAATAATAATAATATTAATTATAATAATAATAATAATAATAATAATAATAATAATAATAATAATAATAGTAATAGTCTGATAATAAGAGTATTAATAATAAAAATAGTATTATTATTGATAATAATATAATAATGATTATGATGGTAATAGTAATAATAATAACAATTATTACAATTATTATTATTATTATTATTATTATTATTATTATTATTATTATTATTAATATTATCATTTGACCAAAACAATAATAGATCTAGAGCAAATTAAATAATGAAATAATATTATCCGAGAAATAAAAAATTCAACTGATTAAAAAAAACTCTTGCTCGGAATTTGGAACAAGAGTGAAAACAATGAACATCAATTGGGAAGAAAGATAAAAAAGTTTTTAAAAAAATAAAAATAAAAAAAAAATTTTAAAAATTTTAAAAAGTGTGTGTGTGGGGGGGGGGGGGGGGGGGGGGGTCGCAACTGGTTCGAATCTGCAGCTAAAAGGAGTAAAATGAAAGGTGGCCTAACCCACTGAGCTGTCTATCCACACGGCTATCGAATATCTTAAATTCATATATGAGCTAAACATATTTCCACACTTTTTGCTTCCTTGTTTTGGTAGTTATTTTCATCTCTGATTCGAATAAAAATATGTTGTTGGATCTAGTTTTGCGACTGTGATACTAAATTGTATTGTCTTGTGCGAAGAAGACAGGAAAATAACAGGTGTCGGTTTTGGGCTTTGGGGCGAACAACACCATGGCCAGGAATTCGTCCGCGAAATAAAAAATAATTCCCGGTCATCCCCAAAATTGTGGCCAGAATGAGCAAATTATAGAAACAAGAGATGATCAATAAAGTTAACAGGTAGGTAGGTAGTGAAAATTTAAATGGTTGGTGGACTATGAACAGATTTGATGATAACCAACTTTCGTCCTGGTTGAAAATAAAAAGTCGAATTGCCAGTTTGACGTTTTCAGATCAAAGTAACAAAAGAAATTTCATTGATCCATTTGCTTTAAAATATTTTTTTTAAAAGAGCTGGATTTGACATTTGATCACTATTTACTTTCATCTTGTGTTAAATATCACTTGATATATTAACTGTTTTGGGACACAACCACTAGTATTTTTTCCAGAATATTTGGTATTTTTCACGCCTAGTTTGGCATTTTGCATAAAATCTTTCTGCCCACTTGCTACATGCGTCTGGGGATAACCAATTTTCGTTATCCCCAGACAGGCGTCTGGGAATAATGACAGCCCAAAATCAAAATCGATCAGAAAAAAAGAAAGAGAAGCGTAACTTATAAAATGAATGCATGGACATGAAAACGCCAATTAATTGAATAATGTAAAACAAAAATAACTTACATTAATTGCATATATTGTAAGAAAAACAGTTGTAAAGTTTTGATGTGGATTGACGAAGTAATCTCTCAAGTAAAAAAAAAAGCGCAGCAGACGACAGGAAGTGAATCAATATTATAAGAAAATCTTGTGCAAACAATCGAGGACAAGTTCTATTTTTTTGGGGGAGCTATAACTTTTGAGTGCAACCATATTTTGCTCTGAAATTTTTAGAGAAGCTACTTAAATATATATCTCAGAAAGACGTTTATTTAGTAAGAAGGACCATCTCTGGTTTAAAAGTTATAAACGTTTAAACACACAATCTCTTTACACAAAAATTTCTCAAAATCACGATATAGGAAGATAATAATATTAGCATGGCTGTATGTAGAATTTCATGCCCTTTCCAATGATATATAATACTTGCCATTTCATTTCACTGAGAAAGAAAAATGAATATTTTTAAAACACTCCTAAAAATTTTCCCCTCAAAAACGGAAACAGAAATCCTCGCCTCTTTTCAACTCGCGAGGGCTACTTCTTGCAAGTGCCTAGATATATAGAATTCTAAGTCTAATTTCTTACACTACAGATAAGACGTCTTCGCTTACAGTTAAAGCTTTATTCATTGTAGTAAATTCATTCCGAATCCAAATAAAATAAAATGGATGGATTTGAATTTCAGGGTCCGTAATATCGAACCAAATTGGTCACCCCAAATTATCTGTACATGCCCATACACAATTCCATTATCCATACGCTTCACTACAGTGTGTCACATAACTATACTACAACGCCGTCTCATAAAGCCTTTTCGTGTGTTTACATAGCGCTCTTTTTCACGGTGTATTGAATTTTTTTTTAGATAATAAAAAAATCTTGCACTAGACTAGACATAAAATCGACATTCATACAATCTGAATGAATTCATGAATGAGTATAATCCACATAATTGACTGTTAACGGTTTTCAAAGTAAATTGAATTTGAAAGCATGAATTCAATAGCTTTTAACAGCCTCATAAGCCAAATATTTAAACTGTGTGTGTAATATGAGTCAATTGGAGGTCAATAATTAACTGAGTTATGCCCTTGTATTTTAAGAACTGAGATTCTTTGCAGGTGATTTTTACATGAAGCACTCAAAATACAAGGAAAGCTTCATGTGCTTATAGAAATATGAAATAACGATAAGTATTCAATGTAAGCTTCAATTTATTAGACAAAGACGATACTGTCTTACAATTCATACTTACCGTTTTTTCTTCGAGCTTCAATCAGCACCATTTTAATTATAGAAATAGTGTATCTGCACAATATATCAAACTTTGAAAAAATCCCAGCCGACAATTTGATGCATACGGGAATTGTAGAATGAACAAATCTAATTTATGACTGTTTTGTTAGACTCCGATCTCACCATTTTCTGATCCATTGTTTGGAATCCACAAACAGAGTTTTACAAACTGAAATCATAGATTCCAGTATTCCACCTTAGATTGCCTTCAGCATTAACCAACATTTGGTATTTACAGAAGTGACAATTTTTCTCCTGATAATTCATTTTCAAGAGTTTGATTTTATTTTTTTAATTGGCGAGGTCAAAAAATTATTAGTTACTATTATCATTAAGTGCAAGGCTGCATATCTTTCAAAACATAATTTCTTTGCTCATTATCTGTTTACAAATTCAAAACATAATCAAGAAATACATCTTTTATTTTTAATTCACTAAAGGACGGCATGAAGATACAGGATTACATCGTGTATTCATCAAAAGATTGTATTCGTAATGGAGATCCAATCTTGAGGTAGGTATTCCATTTAGTTCTCTCTCTCTCTCTCTCTCTCTCTCTCTTCTCTCTCTCTCTCTCTTCTCTCTCTCTCTCTCTCTCTCCTCTCTCTTCTCTCTCTCTCTCTCTCTCTCTCCTCTCTCTTCTCTCTCTCTCTCTCTCTCAAACCTTCTGTATCTCTCCGTCTCTCTCTATCTCTTTTTCTGTCTGTCTCTCTGTTGGCTTAGTTAACTGGTGAAGTAAAATACTAGCGAAAGAGTGAAAATGGAAAGGCTTCATATGGGAACAAATCAGACAATGGACGTTTCGGGTACAAACCCTTCGTCAGCACAACAATACACAAATAAACGTGGAAAACAAATAAATTAGAATGAAAAATAACTTGTATCGCCTCAACCCCCCCCCCCCCTTCCCTTTTTTTATTATTTTTTTTTTTCTGTTGACGTTGTTGCTTTGTTTGTTTGTTTGTTTGTTTTTTTTTGGATTTTTTGTTCTTTTGTTGTTGTTTTTTCTCTTCTCTCCCCTCTTTTCTATCTATCTATATATCTATCTATCTATCTATCTATCTATCTATCTATCTGTCTATCCATCTATCTATCTATCTATCTGTCTATCCATCTCTCTATCTATCTATCTATTTATCTTTACTATCGCATCGCCATCTGATCGTTTGTATTTCCTTCGCGAAGATTCGACCTTCGCTCATCCAACAACCCACCTCCGCCGTGACTCTTTCACCTTGCCCTCTCCAACGCCCCCTACTGTTTCACAACAGCTTTCTACTACTACTACTATTACTACTATTACTACTACTACTACTACTACTACTACTACTACTACTACTACTATACTACTACTACTACTACTATTACTCCTACTACTACCTACTACTACTACTACTACTACTACTACTACTACTACTACTACTACTACTACTACTACCACTTATATGTCTTTTATCTTCCATTATTTTCTGGAAAGTTCTGTTCCCTGACGCTGACCTTTTCTTATCAATTAGATCACCCCCCTGGGGCACCCTATCCTCTACCCACGCTATGCTAACATTTCATTCATACTGCAACCACCATTGAGTACAGACAATACAAGTTATTTTTCATTATATTTTATTTGTTTTCCACATTTATTTGTGTATTGTTGTGCTGACGAAGGGTTTGTACCCGAAACGTCCATTGTCTGTTTTGTTCCCATACGAAGCCTTTCCATTTTCACTCTTTCGTTAGTATTTTACAACACCGGCTTCAGGCAGCCCTTACCGTTTTCTACTTAACTGGTGAAGGCGTTGTATAGAAAGGACGTTTTGATAATTCGATAATAATCTTGTTAAACATCAACTAATTAAATAGATAAGGAATGGATAAATGAAAAATATTTAAATATGAGGACACAAACAGCTGTAAACATAAGTATTGGTGATCAATAATTAGATAGTGAAAAAAACAAAAGTCCCGTGATATGAAACTCATTGAATGCATTGTTTGGAAAGCACTGACAAGAGTCCGTTCAAAGAAAACGCATAGACTAAAATATATTTCAATTGCTCAAGGTAGTGAATATCAGTCAAAACCCACAGGTTACAGCAATTATTATTACTAATTTTAAGTTTAATTTAATACAAGCTGTTTGCAGGGCTTCTGACTGACAAGTTTCTAAAGATAACACTTACAACAATAAAATAAAAATAAAATTCCCTTTATTCATCCTATAGGGGAAATTTGTCTTTAGAGTCTATTCCAAGGGAATACTGGAATAACCCAGACGTCAGCCGCAGTGCTGCACTTCAAACTGAGCTTGGGCGAGGTGACTTGCTCAAGGCCACACAGCGCAGCCGGTATTCGAACTCGGGACCTTTGGGGTACAAAACAAAAACTGTACTACTGAGCCACACTTCCCCACCCAACTGAAACTGAAACAGTGATAAAGATCAATGTATCCTGCCAAAAACATGGTTTTAAAGAGTTCACAAGTGATAAAATTAATAAAACTGGCCCACCATTTAAAGAAACTGTGTCTCTATCCTTACTGTAAATATTTTCTCGTCATTTAGCTAACAACTACAAAGTAAAATTGCTTATAGTTATAGTAGTAGAATTCTTTTTTTACTAATGTTATATATTGAAATAATCAGGAGTTTGGTTTGATGAATAAGTGTCATAAGATCTGTCGATTAATAGCCTTGTGCTATGTCTTCATTTAGAAGTTAGCTTTTGAGGCTCAACAGGGGAACAGAACTTGTCACATTGTTTTAGTAGTTAACCAGTTGAGCTATCGAGATGAATGTTTTTTTTGTTTTTAAGGGTTTTACGGCGCTTGCAACACATTTAGGTTATATCATCGCCAGTAAAAAGGATGAATGTAAAGATGATCTGAACGTTAGTTGTGAGACTGCATTTCTTTCAAAACATAACTTCTTGGATCACAACATAAACAAGAATAACGTTTTTTATTATTTTCTCAAGGATGGACAGGATTGGATTGTGTATTCTTCATAGGACTGGAGCCTTCTCTTTGAGGTAGGAATGTCTGTTGGTCTTCTTTCTCTCTCTCCCTCTCTCTACCTCCCTCACCCTCTTCCTCTCTCTTTTCTCTCTCCCCTCTCTCTCTCTTCTCTCTTCTCTCTCTTTCTCTCTTCTTTTCTCTCTTTTCTCTCTTCTCTCTCTCTCTCTCTCTCTCTCTCTCTCTCTCTCTCTCTCTCTCTCTCTCTCTCTTCTTCTCTCTCTCTTCTCTCTCTCTCTCTTTTTTATCTCTTATCTGTGTGTTCCTCTGAGTGGGGACCTGTGCTTGTGTCAGGATAGACATTTAGGTGATCTCAAACTAAGTACATTGGTAGTGGCTCTACATCTACATCTGTTCCCTATTTGATCTCCCCTGTCTCCTTTTTCTTGGTACTTGATTGTAATTAGAACGCCATGATCATTATAAGGGCTTTATCGTCCCTGCCACCTTGCAAGGCAAGCAAGACAAGCAAGGCAAGCAAGGCAAGCAAGTCAAGCTATCAATGGTGACTCTAATCACCATTGTCTCTTTCACTATCAATGGTGACTCTTATCACCATTGCCACTTTCACCATCAATGGTGACTCTTATCACCATTGCCTCTTTCACCATCAATGGTGACTCTTATCACCATTGCCACTTTCACCATCAATGGTGACTCTTATCACCATTGCCACTTTCACCATCAATGGTGACTCTCATCACCATTGCCTTTTTCACCATCAATTGTGAATCTTATCACCATTGCCTCTTTCACCATCAATGGTGACTCTCATCACCATTGCCTCTTTCACCATCAATGGTGAATCTTATCACCATTGACTCTGTCACCATCAATGGTGACTCTTATTACCATTGACTTTGTCACCATCAATGGTGACTCTTATCACCATTGCCCCTTTCACCATCACTGGTGACTCTTATCACCATTGCTCCTTTCATCACGTCCTTTCCTATTTTTTTCAAGCCTATATTATACACTCAAGCACTTAAAGAATTCATTCACCGTTAATAAGATTTAAATGCCCAATCTTTAACTTCAGATATGGTAAACTTTCAGTTGTTTTTGTCGTATTTTTTCAAGTTGCAGTGTTGTGTCATTTTTCTTTAATCTTAATTTTTTGTCCACAATATTTCATCAACTTCAACATGACATATGGGAATATCTATTACAATTACCTTGTAGTTGGATAGAAAGATAATTTTCTTAAGAAAAGTCATCTCATCAAAATTAAAAGAAATTTTTTTCCTGTCTCAGAATTTTCAATGGCCATTTTAATGTTAATGACTCGCGTACTGTATAAAATAGCTTTCATTTTGTATAAAGTTTTGATAAATGTACTTTCATTACATCCAATATTCAGTTTACCTAATTTTAATCTCTTATTCGTGTATCATTCATTGCCTATAAGTTTTATTGTCAAATATTTTAAAGTCATCAATGTCTGGTTTTATTGGAATGTAATTTCAAACTCATTTAATACTTTAACATTATTTATGCAAATATAACAGTAGCTTTTTAAAAACAGAACAATTCATTTATTTGATATTGATTAGCTTGAGTATATTTTTTCTGTACACGTAAATGCTTACTAAGAAGTGATTTGTTTCTAGAAACCTCTCTGTTTAAACATTACACAGATCGCTTGACATATCATTCTATAGATATATTCTAATACCCTTTTAATTTTGCGATGCCTATACACTTTTGATTTATTAGAAATGATACAAAAGTAATAATAGTTTTTCTTAAAAGAAAGGTAAGAGTGATGCACTTATTACAAAATATTAATAATACGTTAAGTTTTTATAAAACATGGTTTTAATTTCTTTCATATTCATCGTTATTCAAGTAATAAATTTCTTAGTCAGCCGTAGTAATTTGATATTTTAGTATTTAGTTAGAATGCACATGTTGACAAAAATGTTACAGTTTGTTTAAAAAACAAACAGGTTCAAGAACGCTTTTGTTATCATTATATACATAAACTGAAATTCAGGTGTTTCGTATTATTATTTTATTGGCATTACCTTACATTAATAGAAAATTCACTCTTTTTGAAAATGTTTATTCTATTTCTTTTATAGATTTAATGTTATAACTATTATTGTCATTTGTATAAAATGTGTGATATGTTACCTAACTATAAATATATAAATATTTTGCAAAATGTTCTATAGATAATGCCCTTTTAATTTTGTCATGACAACACTTTTTTATCATGTAGTTTGTCAATTTTAATAGGAATATATTTTATTATTACATCATTTATATCAAGTTATTTAAAATTAATTTCACTCTTTAGTATAGCAGTTATAGATTTATAACAAATGAAGCATAACATTCAG
>NC_088363.1:54380259-54385259 GCF_034508935.2 Berghia stephanieae | reverse complement strand
CTTCTTTCTTCTTCTTCTTCTTCTTCTTCTTATGCTTCTCCATCCCATTCTTCTTCTTCTTCTCTTCTTCTTCTTCTTCTTCTTCTTCTTCTTCTTCTTCTTCTTCTTCTTCTTCTTCTTCTTCTTCTTCTTCTTCTTCTTCTTCTTCTTCTTCTTCATCTTCAATTTTATTCTCTTCTTCTTCTTCTTCTTCTTCTTTCTTCTTCTTCTCTTTTTCTTCTTCTTCTTTCTTTTTCTTCTTCTTTTCTTCTTCTTCTTCTTCTTCTTCTTCTTCTTCTTCTTCTTCTTCTCTTCTTCTTCTTCTTCTTCTTCTTCTTCTTCTTCTTCTTCTTCTCTTCTTCTTCTTCTCTTCATCTTCCTCTTCTTCTTTTTCTTTACTTTTATTCTTCTTTTACATTCTTCCCCATCTCTTCCTCTTCCCATCCTTCTCCTCCTCCCCCTCCCTCATCTTATTCTTCTTCTTATTCTTATTCTTATTCTTCTTCCTCACCTTCTGCTTTTCTTTCACCTTCTTCTGCTTCTCTTTCACCTTCTTCTGCTTCTCTTTCACCTTCTTCTTCTTCTTCTTCTTCTTCTTCTTCTTCTTCTTCTTCTTCTTCTTCTTCTTCTTCTTCTTCTTCTTCTTCTTCTCTTCTTCTTCTTCTCTTCTCTTCTTTCTTCTTCTCTTCTCTCTCATCTTTTTTTCTTTTCTCTTCTTCTTCATTTTTATTCTCCTTTTCCTATTTCCCCTTCTCTTCTCTTCCCATGCTTCTCCTGCCCCTTCTTCTCCATCTTCTACTTTTTTTATTTTTCTTTTTCATTCTTCCCAATCTCTTCCTCGTCCCATCCTTCTCCTCCTCCCCATCCCTCATCTTATTCTTCTTTTTCTTCTTTTCTTCTTCTTCTTTCTCTTCTTCTTTCTTCTTTTCTTCTTCTTCTTCTTCTTCTTCTTCTTCTTCTTCTTCTTCTTCTTCTTCTTCTTCTTCTTCTTCTTCTTCTTCTCAATCCCCTTCTTCCTCCTCTTCTTCTTCTTCTTCTTCTTGTTCTTGTTCTTGTTCTTGTTCTTCTTGTTCTTGTTCTTGTTCTTCTTGTCTTTTTCTTCTTCTTCTTTCTTCTTCTTCTTCTTCTTCTTCTTCTTCTTCTTCTTCTTCTTCTTCTTCTTCTTCTTCTTCTTCTTCTTCTTCTTCTTCTTCTTCTTCTTCTTCTTCTTCTTCTTCCTCTTCTTCTTCTTCTTCTTCTTCTTTTTCTTCTTGATCTTCTTTTTCTTCTTTAGTTTAGACATTAACATTTTGAATATTGCAAATATTGCTCTAGTCATATATTGTATTTTTGAAAATTAAAATTATACTGCAGTTAGATGTGGCATTATGTTAGGCATCTTTTTAAGAAATCAACACTATCAATATTTCGAACATTTCTTTTTCTGTCTTTTGTTATATTTTTTGGCACCATCTAAATGGTTATTACACATAGAACTTATAGAATAACTGCCTCACTCTTACATAAAATTTTAATTCGTGATATGTAAATATGTGTTTATAGACGTCTAATTGTGTTTGTGACAAATATGTTATCTCATTGATTTTTTAGAGCTTAACTCCCGCAAACAAAAGAAAGATCTTTCTTTCGCCATAATTTTGTTTCACTTGTGAATAAATTCAATTATCAGATTATTACATAAATCAGTTTAAATCAAATTCAACATCACTTCCTGAAGTAAAAGAACTCAATTTTAATTTATTCCCTAATTTGAAACGTGAATCGCCTTTGGAATCCAAATTAATTCCCGTTTCTGCAGGTTTTCCTGTATTTTGGTGAGAATCGTTTGCTTGCTATGTGTGGATCATATTACAATGTACTTTTTGCCAATTTGAATATGACTTAGCTACCCACTTATGGCTTGATAAACATAGGTATGGCTTTTTAAATAATAGCAAAATGAGGATTCTTATCCGGATCTTTATTGAATCTGTTGCAAGCGCCGTACAACCCTTAAAATAAAAAAACAATTATTGAATCTGAAGCTCCAGCTAAATGCAGCTACTGGACTCTGAGTTGTCGACTATGAATATGTTATAACTTTTCAACATTATATCTGTATTTATATTCTTTTTTTTTTTTTGGTCATGTTATGACACAAATCGGTGACTTGTCAACTCAAAACATTAATAGATATAAAAATTTTGATGCCGTAAATAATAAATGAACAAAAAACAATTATTACCAAACATGTTGTATGAATTAAAAGTTGAATATTTTCTTGGCTGAAGCACTGGGGTATAAATACATTTTTATTCAACTAAAATTGAATACGTATTTCTCACTTACCTCTGAAGACAAAATTAAAAAGAGAGGAAATCAAACTAAATACTGGTTTCCAATATTTTGATATGTCAATCTTATTACAAACCACTCTCTATTGAGATTTTATGGATTCAAAGGGATCCTATATTTGATCTTAATACATTTCTCCATACCAGCGTTGACATTTTAAAAGTCGTCTTGAGGAACCTTTGTCAACTTTTTAATTTGCCTTCGTTTATTGTTGCCATTTTTTCATACTATTGATGTACATGAGTATGGATGCTGTATTAAAATTGAGAACTCAACATTTTTTTCTTACATTTGAATTTAAAGATTCACGTGTTCAATTTTTCATTCTTGAATTATTTAGGATGGGGAAAGGGGGGGGGGGGAGAGAGAATTGTGCTTCTCCAGCTGAATGTTGTGTTCCACGTCCGTTCTCATCTTTCCTATTTCTTTATTTTTCCCCGGATGGGGTCTTCTGCCCTCCCATGGTGGAAAGAGAGGTCACTCACTGTGTCTTTTATCTCTTATCTCTTTCCCTTTCCATGTTGCTCTCTCATGGTGAACAGGTCACTTGCTGTGTCTTCTATCCCCTATACATATATTTTTTATGAGTTGCTTTCTGTCCTTGCCTTTGTCTTGGAATGGGTTTACTTGGTTCTGTCCTGATCCTCTCCGGAATCCTTGACTGAGAGGGAAATCGTCAAAAGTATGCAAGGATTTTCATTGTAAATCCTCTCTCTTTTATGGACTGATCGTTACATTTTTGTGTTGAAAATATCTTTTAAACATTTGAATGAGACTTTTAGGTACATTGATGGTATGCTTTTGGAATTTCTTGGATACTTTAATTTTTTCACTATCCCATTTCTTTCCTTTTTTTTTATTACTGGCGCTGATATAACCTAAATGTTTTGCAACCGCCATGAACCTTGTTTACATATTATGTTATATGATTGGTAAACATTTGAGTGTATTCCTCTTAGTTGGGACCTGTGCTTGTGTCTGGATGAGACTTTTAGGTGATCTCAAACTAAGTACTTTAACGGTGTGCTCTTGAAATCTACATCTGTTCCCTATTTGAACCGGTTCCCCTTTGTCTTACCTTTTATTTTGTGCTTTAATTGTAATTCTAGAACTTTTTACTATCCCATTTTCTTCCTTTTTACTGGCGCTGATATGACCTTAATGTGTTGCAAGTGCCGTAAAACCCTTAAAAACAACAAACAAACAAACCCTTTTTCTGGATTGAGATTGCTTGGTGTTTTTTCCCTGGTTATGTCCGAAATCTTTAGCTGGGAGGGAGACTGTCAAATGTATAGTACCCTTTTAAAGAGATATTTTATTCCATTGTTAATCATCTCACTGTTATTGTTGTGTGGTCCTATCATTATTAGTTTTGGATGGTTGGCTAGGTGGTCTTCAGATTGGAAGGCACAGGGTTCGATTCCTAATAGGCACCAGTACCTATTAGTCAGTACTGACCCCCAGGCGCTGGTGCCTATTCGTCAGTACTGACCAGCATGTGCCAGCGCCTGGGGGTCAGTACTGACGAATAGCCACTCCGAAAATAAAATGGGTCCACATTCTCGTCCGGACTGGATATCAAACCTGCATATATATATACATATATATATATATATATATATATATATATATATATATATATATATATATATATATA
This sequence comes from Berghia stephanieae, assembly GCF_034508935.2. NCBI lineage: Eukaryota > Metazoa > Mollusca > Gastropoda > Nudibranchia > Aeolidiidae > Berghia > Berghia stephanieae. The sequence continues at coordinate 54,381,289 of NC_088363.1, read as the reverse complement.
TATATAATAGATAGTATAATATATAATATATATATATATATATATATATATATATATATATATAATATATAAGTATCAATCCACTGTTTAGGTGACCACTGTGAAATGCCCCAATTGGAGGACCAAGCATATTTCTTGTTCAAATTGATTAAACTGTTCAATCTTTGTTCAGATGAGTATAGTTTGGTGCCCTACAATGATTTATGAACATAATTCTGATGCTTGATGATCACAATGGTATATAGAAAATTACTCGTCCCCCTACTGTTTTACTAAGTGTTTCTGCTGCTTTAAGGAGACATTTGGTAAAAACATGTTTTTAGGGAGACCACATTAAAAACCTCTTTTGGGAGCCCGGTATATGTTTATATATATGTATACCTAAGAGTGCATTTTCAAGTGAGCCACCACCAAAATTTACTAAAACAAAGTAAGTCCCTAAGAGCTTCATGGCCATGGTGTCGAAACTTATCCCAGTGTGCGTAGAGTGAAGTGGCCGAGCAATGCATTTACTAACTCATCCCTCCGAAGGGGGCGCTCAGGGAAATAACCTGGGCTCAAACAGGGCAAAAAATTTCCCAGTTGCTCCGTGCGCCATTGTTTTTGCAGTCCCCGACCCATTTAGAAGCCTGACGACCCAGGTTAAGAACAGAGATAGAAGGGACCAGGCAGAGGAGTTGATTTGTTGTTGTTGTATACCACTGAATGGCTTGGTTTGTTTTGTTTTTAAGGGTTTTACGGCGCTTGCAACACATTAAGGTCATATCAGCGCCAGTAAAAAGGAAGAAAATGGGATAGTAAAAAGTTCTGGAACTACAATTAGAGCACCCAAGACAAAGTAAGTCTTAATCAGGACAAACTTGCAAATCTTCAGCAAGAATAAGACTCAACTTTTGATTTTGTTACTCAAGATGAAATATTATATCCACAACCAACATTGTATAGTCCATGGTAAGATAGAACCGAATGGGCACGGGGGAAAAGCCATTCCATTATAGATAGTATGCGCTTGGCTAAGAAACTCACAAGA
>NC_088363.1:54365259-54375259 GCF_034508935.2 Berghia stephanieae | reverse complement strand
AGTAAAATACTTAGGAAAGAGTGAAAATGGAAAGGCTTCATATGGGAACAAATCAGACAATGGACGTTTCGGGTACAAACCCTTCGTCAGCACAACAATACACAAATAAACGTGGAAAACAAATAAAATAGAATGAAAAATAACTTGTATCGATTCGACCTTCGCTCATCCAACAACCTCCGCCGTGACTCTTTCACCTCGCCCTCTCCAACGCCCCCTACTGTTTCACAACAGCTTTCTACTACTACTACTATTACTACTATTACTACTATACCTACTACTACTACTACTACTACTACTACTACTACTACTACTACTACTACTACTACTACTACTACTATTACTTCTACTACTATACTATTACTACTACTACTACTACTACTACTACCACTTATATGTCTTTTATCTTCCATTATTTTCTGGAAAGTTCTGTTCCCTGACGCTGACCTTTTCTTATCAATTAGATCACCCCCCTGGGGCACCCTATCCTCTACCCACGCCATGCTAACATTTCATTCATACTGCAACCACCATTGAGTGCTGACAATACAAGTTATTTTTCATTATATTTTATTTGTTTTCCACGTTTATTTGTGTATTGTTGTGCTGACGAAGGGTTTGTACCCGACACGTCCATTGTCTGTTTTGTTCCCATACAAAGCCTTTCCATTTTCACTCTTTCGTTAGTATTTTACGACACCGGCTTCAGGCAGCCCTTACCGTTTTCTACTTAACTGGTGAAGGCGTTGTATAGAAAGGACATTTTGATAATTCGATAATAATCTTGCTAAACATCAACTAATTAAATAGATAAGGAATGGATAAATGAAAAAGATTTAAATATGAGGACACAAACAGCTGTAAACATAAATATTGGTGATCAATAATTAGATAGTGAAAAAAACAAAAGTCCCGTGATATGAAACTCATTGAATGCATTGTTTGGAAAGCACTGACAAGAGTCCGTTCAAAGAAAACGCATAGACTAAAATATATTTCAATTGCTCAAGGTAGTGAATATCAGTCAAAACTCACAGGTTACAGCAATTATTATTACTAATTTTAAGTTTAATTTAATACAAGCTGTTTGCAGGGCTTCTGACTGACAAGTTTCTAAAGATAACACTTACAACAATAAAATAAAAATAAAATTCCTTTTATTCATCCTATAGGGGAAATTTGTCTTTAGAGTCTATTCCAAGGGAATACTGGAATAACCCGACGTCAGCCGCAGTGCTGCACTTCAAACTGAGCTTGGGCGAGGTGACTTGCTCAAGGCCACACAGCGCAGCTGGTATTCGAACTCGGGACCTTTGGGGTACAAAACAAAAACCGTACCACTGAGCCACACTTCCCCACCCAACTGAAACTGAAACAGTGATAAAGATCAATGTATCCTGCCAAAAACATGGTTTTAAAGAGTTCACAAGTGATAAAATTAATAAAACTGGCCCACCATTTAAAGAAACTGTGTCTCTATCCTTACTGTAAAATATTTTCTCGTCATTTAGCTAACAACTACAAAGTAAAATTGCTTATAGTTATAGTAGTAGAATTCTTTTTTTACTAATGTTATATATTGAAATAATTAGGAGTTTGGTTTGATGAGTATAAACTCTCATAAGTGTCATAAGATCTGTCTGTGCTGCACGATTAATAGCCTTGTGCTATGTCTTCATTTAGAAGTTAGCTTTTGAGGCTCAACAGGGGAACAGAACTTGTCACATTGTTTTAGTAGTTAACCAGTTGAGCTATCGGGATGAATGTAAAGATGATCTGAACGTTAGTTGTGAGACTGCATTTCTTTCAAAACATAACTTCTTCACAACATAAACAAGAATAACGTTTTTTATTATTTTCTGAAGGATGGACAGGATTGGATTGTATATTCTTCATAGGACTGGAGCCTTCTCTTTGAGGTAGGAATGTCTGTTGGTCTTCTTTCTCTCTCTCCCTTTCTCTACCTCCCTCACCCTCTCTCTCTCTCTCTCTCTCTCTCTCTCTCTCTCTCTCTCTCTCTCTCTCTCTCTCTCTCTCTCTCTCTCTCTCTCTCTCTATCTATCTGTGTGTTCCTCTTAGTGGGGACCTGTGCTTGTGTCAGGATGAGACATTTAGGTGATCTCAAACTAAGTACATTGATTTTTTGATCTCCCCGGTCTCCCTTTTTCTTGGGTACTTTGATTGTAATTCTAGAAATTTTTACTATCCCATTTTCTTCCTTTTTACTGGCGCTGATATTACCTAAATGTGTGGCAAGCGCCGTAAATCCCTTAAAAACGAACATACTACCACCATTACTACTGCTACTACTGCTACTGCTACTACTACTACTACTACTACTACTACTACTACTACTACTACTACTACTACTACTACTACTACTACTACTACTACTACTACTACTAATACTACTATACTAACTACTACTACTACTACTACTACTACTACTACTGCTGCTGCTGCTACCACTACTACTACTACTACTACTACTACTACTACTACTACTACTACTACTACTACTACTACTACTACTAATCTCTAATACTACTTCTACTACTACTAATCTCTAATACTACTTCTACTACTACTAATCAGTGATGCCAAAACTCCGGTCTCACCGGAAAAAAAACTCTGGTCGGGAGCCAAAAATTTCGGTCGCGGGCAACTTCCGTCAAATTCCGGTGAGATCAATTTCTTCCAAGGATACCCCCCCCCCCCCCCCCTTCTAAACACTTCATCATCATCACTGCCACTAATATTACAACCATCGTCACTACTACTACAACCACCACCACCACATCATCATTACCACTGCTACTACAACCACCACCACCACATCATCATCACCGCTACCACTACTACTACAACCACCACCACCACATCATCATCACTTCCACTGCTACTACAACTACCACCACCACCACATCATCACTACAACCACCACCACTACAACATCATCATCATTACTACCACTACTACTACAACTACCAGCCCCACCACAACCACCATATCATCATTACCACTTCTACGACTGCAACCACCACCACCACACCATCACTACCACTACTACAACCACCACTACCACCACCACATCATCGTTACCACTACTGCTACTACAACCACCACCACTACATTATCATCACTACCACGACTACTACTATAACCACCACATCATCATTATCACTACTACTACAACCACCACCACCACCACATCATCACTACCACTACTACTACAACCACCACATCATCATTACCACTTCTACTACAACCACCACCGACACCACCACATCATCACTATCACTACTACTTCAACCACCCCACCACATCATCATCACTGCATCTACCACTACTACTACAACCACCACCACATCATCATTACCACTGCTACTACAACCACCACCACCACATCATCACTACCACTACTACTACAACCACCACCACCACCACATCATCATTATCACTACTCCTACAACCACCACCACTACATCATCACTACCACTACTACTACAACCACCACTACCACATCATCATCACTACCATTTGTACTACAACCACCACCACCACATCATATCACTACCACCACTACTACAAGCACCACCATATCATCATCACTATCATTTGTACTACAACCACCACCACCACATCATCATCACTACCACTACTACTACAACCACCACCACCACCACATCATCATCACTACCATTGCTACTACGACTACCACCACCACATCATCATCACTACCACTACTACTTCAACCACCACCATATCATCATCACTACCACTATTACTGCAACCACGAACACCACCTCATCCTCATTACCACCAGTATACTACAGGAAACTTTGGGTTTGTATTTGGCAATATGTTTATGTAACATTCCAATTCCTTTCTCTTGTGTGCGGAAATTCCTCTTTCGGCATTGATATTCCTATGAGTGGTGTCTGAAACTACTACTACTACTACTACTACTACTACTACTACTACTACTACTACTACTACTACTACTACTACTACTCCTCCTACTTCTACTACTACTACTACTACTACTACTACTACTACTACTACTACTACTACTACTACTACTACTACTATTACTATTACTACTCCTACTACTACTACTACTACTACTACTACTACTAATATAACTACTACTACTGCTAATATAACTAATACAACTAATACAACTACTACTACTACTACTACTATTATTACTATTATTACTATTATTACTACTACTACTACTACTACTACTTCTTATTCTACTAATTCTAACATCTAATACTACTACCACTATCACCACCACATCATCGTCATCATCACCATCATCAACATCATCATCACTACTACTACTACTACTACTACTACTACTACTACTACTACTACTACTACTACAATCATCACCACCACTCATCACTGCTACTGCAAACGCCACCACGACATCATCATCATCAATACCACTGCTTCTACATCTATCATCACCAGATCAACACTACTGCCACTACCACTACAACCACCATGACATCATCACCACAATTACTACTAAAACCACCATTATACAGCATTACCGCCACTGCAACAACCACCACCACCACATTATCATTAATAAAACTTTGCTTACAACCACCACCACCACCACCACATCATAATCACTACCATCTTTACTACAATTAGCTCCTCCAGATCATCATCCTACAACTTTTACTACAACCACAACCACCACATCATCATTACTAATACCACCAGTACAACCACCTACATATCATCACCACACCACGACCACTGCACCTCACCACAACTACAACCACTACTACCAGCACATTATCATCACTACCACTACTACCACAACCACAACCACCCCATCATCATCACTGAAACCACAACTATCACATCATCAATACCAGTACGACTACAACCGTCACTGCCACATCAACCTTTCTACCACTACTACTACAACCACCACCGCCACTCATCCTCCTCTCTACAACCTACACCACCACCACCACATCATCATCACTACTGCTACAGCCACCACCATCAACACCACTACCACTGCTATTACTACAACCACCGCCTCCACATCATTATCACTACTTCCAATACAACTACAATTACAAGCACATTATCATCATACCACTACTACTACACTACTACTACTACAAATGCAGTCAACTCCACCTCATCATCACTACAACTACTACTACATGCACCAAAACATAATCTTCACTACAAATACAACCACTGCTACCACATCATCATCTACTACTACTACTACTACTACTACTACTACTACTACTACTACTACTACTATACTATTACTACTACTATTACTACTACTCCTACTACTACGACTACTACTACGACTACTACTTCTACTACTACTACTACTAAGACAGGAGGTAAATATTTTCATCGAGGCAGTAATTGCAAATAATAGCGTGCAATATGTGTTTTGATCATCTTTTTTGTGCACCATGAATGATATCAATCAATGTCATATTGTAGGTGTTGGATAGGCCTCTCACAAAATAGTATGTATATAATACTAAGACTTGGCCTCTCACAAAAGATTATGTTTATTATACTAAGAACAGGCCTTTTATAAAATATTATGTATATACTGAGACTAGGCCTCTCACAAAATATGTATATACTAAGACTAGGCCTCTCACAAAATATGTATATACTAAGATTAGGCCTTTCACCAAATAGTATGTATAACCTAAGTCAAGTTCTCTCGCAAAATAGTTTGTATATACTAAGACTACAAACGACTTAGTTGAAGCAAACCTTGAAAATCTTGAAAGATAGAAAGCCCCAGGATTAGACAAGAATCAACTAAAGTTGAACTAGATGTGAAGTCAAAGAACTGATTTTTTTCCCCTGCATTTTATGATCTGTTACTTTTTGTTACAGATATTTGACGTCATCAAGCTCCAGGAATCGAGATTGGCCATATGTGGGCGGTAGGGGCGGTGGCCAGCAGGGATGGTGAGGTTATGGAGGATGATTGTGGTATTCAGCGGAGTAATGGGATGGGTTATATTGGAGGGCCCCGGGGATTGTAATGGCAGTGATCAAGATGTTGGAGGAGTTGTTAGTGGCGAGGTGATGATGGGGATGTAGATGGTGGAGCAACAATAGTGACATTGTTGGTGAAGGTGGCATTGTTGGGTGACGGGATGATGGAAATCATGATGGGAGGGTTGTGGTGGTGAAGGGATGATGATGGGAAGTGATGATGATGGCAATGGTTGTGAAGGGAAGTAATGGTGGAGGAAGTGATGATGGTGGTATTGGTGGGGTTGTAGTGATTGTGATGTAGAGATTGTGTTCGTCGAGGAAAGTGGTGGTGGGTGGAAGTTGTGGGGAGGATGAGGATGCTGGAGGTAGATTCAGGATAAAGTGAAGGTGGTGGTGTGGTTCTGGACTTGGGTTTGAGTTGATTCCAACTGGTTAGGGCCGGGTGAGTTACATTCGTGTTCTTTGTTGACAAGATGATTGTGGTTGGCATTCGCATGGATTTGAAATACAGATAAGTGTGCTTCTACCGGTGGGGGTGTATTTGTTTGTGTTTCATGTCCATACCCAAGTGCAGTAGGCGGACTGGAGGCCTACAGGAAGCCCGAATGTGTTTGGGCAGAATGTTGATTTACAATTGTCTTGAAGACGGGGATAGGGATGTGATTTGTTTGACTCTTTCTGGATGGGTCACCTTGATCCTGGGTTTGGAACTGTGCCATTTACTGGATCTTTATTGTTGAACCTGCTTCTATCATTTTCGCCAAGCCATGGCTTTCACTTATTACCACTAACCTCACATCATGGTCTCTTCTATCACAACCCCTATGACTCTACCATTACTTCCCATCATCCCTTCCAAAGCTATCACCTCCCAACACAACCATTGCCATCAGAATCGCCTCCCATCATCATCATCTTCACCACCATAGCCCTGCCGGAGTGACTTCCATCATCACGTCACCTGCCTTGCCATTTTCACCATCATTGTCACTGCTGCTGCTTCCATCATCTACATCCCTGCCATCACTTTTATATCAACAATACTTTCTTCATCTTGAGCTCTGCTGGTGCAATCTCTGCCGATCTGACCCTGAAAATTACTCTTAGAACGCCATGATCATTTAAAGTGGCTTTATCGTCCCTGCCACCTTGCAAGCAAGCAAGCAAGACAAGCAAGCAAGCAAGTCAAGCAAGTCAAGCTATCAATGGTGACTCTTATCACCATTGCCACTTTCACCATCAATGGTGACTATCATCACCATTGTCTCTTTCACTATCAATGGTGACTCTTATCACCATTGCTACTTTCACCATCAATGGTGACTCTTATCACCATTGCCTCTTTCACCATCAATGGTGACTCTTATCACCATTGCCTCTTTCACCATCAATGGTGACTCTTATCACCATTGCCACTTCCACCATCAATGGTGACTCTTATCACCATTGCCACTTTCACCATCAATGGTGACTCTCATCACCATTGCCTCTTTCACCATCAATGGTGAATCTTATCACCATTGCCTCTTTCACCATCAATGGTGACTCTCATCACCATTGCCTCTTTCACCATCAATGGTGAATCTTATCACCATTGACTCTGTCACCATCAATGGTGACTCTTATTGCCATTGACTTTGTCACCATCAATGGTGACTCTTATCACCATTGCCCCTTTCACCATCACTGGTGACTCTTATCACCATTGCTCCTTTCATCACGTCCTTTCCTATTTTTTTCAAGCCTATATTATACACTCAAGCACTTAAAGAATTCATTCACTGTTAATAAGATTTAAATGCCCAATCTTTAACTTCAGATATGGTAAACTTTCAGTTGTTTTTGTCGTATTTTTTCAAGTTGCAGTGTTGTGTCATTTTTCTTTAATCTTAATTTTTTGTCCACAATATTTCATCAACTCTCAACATGACATATGGGAATATCTATTACAATTACCTTGTAGTTGGATAGAAAGATAATTTTCTTAAGAAAAGTTATCTCATCAAAATTAAAAGAAATTTTTTTCCTGTCTCAGAATTTTCAATGGCCATTTTAATGTTAATGACTCGCGTACTGTATAAAATAGCTTTCATTTTGTATAAAGTTTTGATAAATGTACTTTCATTACATCCAATATTCAGTTTACCTAATTTTAATCTCTTATTCGTGTATCATTCATTGCCTATAAGTTTTATTGTCTAATATTTTAAAGTCATCAATGTCTGGTTTTATTGGAATGTAATTTCAAACTCATTTAATACTTTAACATTATTTATGCAAATATAACAGTAGCTTTTTAAAAACAGAACAATTCATTTATTTGATATTGATTAGCTTGAGTATATTTTTTCTGTACACGTAAATGCTTACTAAGAAGTGATTTGTTTCTAGAAACCTCTCTGTTTAAACATTACACAGATCGCTTGACATATCATTCTATAGATATATTCTAATACCCTTTTAATTTTGCGATGCCTATACACTTTTGATTTATTAGAAATGATACAAAAGTAATAATAGTTTTTCTTAAAAGAAAGGTAAGAGTGATGCACTTATTACAAAATATTAATAATACATTAAGTTTTTATAAAACATGGTTTTAATTTCTTTCATATTCATCGTTATTCAAGTAATAAATTTCTTAGTCAGCCGTAGTAATTTGATAATTTGATATTTTAGTATTTAGTTAGAATGCACATGTTGACAAAAATGTTACAGTTTGTTTAAAAAACAAACAGGTTCAAGAACGCTTTTGTTATCATTATATACATAAACTGAAATTCAGGTGTTTCGTATTATTATTTTATTGGCATTACCTTACATTAATAGAAAATTCACTCTTTTTGAAAATGTTTATTCTATTTCTTTTATAAATTTAATGTTATAACTATTATTGTCATTTGTATAAAATGTGTGATATGTTACCTAACTATAAATATATAAATATTTTGCAAAATGTTCTATAGATAATGCCCTTTTAATTTTGTCATGACAACACTTTTTTATCATGTAGTTTGTTAATTTTAATAGGAATATATTTTATTATTACATCATTTATATCAAGTAATTTAAAATTAATTTCACTCTTTAGTATAGCAGTTATAGATTTATAACAAATGAAGCATAACATTCAGGAACTTAAAAGAGTGTTTTAAAATACTAGAATTTATTTTCTTTTTCTTTAAATATGATCCATCAAGTTTTCAAATATTTGATATTACGCCAAGCAACCATTATTAAAGTAAACAATAATTTGAATGTATTTATCTGGATTGATATGTAATTGATCTTTGTTTGTATTCATTATCATTTTTTTCTTTTTCAGAGATTATTAAAATCATAGTCCATTTCTAAAATTTTGTTCTTAGATTTTATATTAACTTGTAGTTGAATAGGACTTTGTGCTACTGATTTTCTTATACATCCTAATTGAGTAATGTTGTTTTTCATTTGTCACATATCATCATAAGTAACGCTTGCTAGAATTTTAATTTATTCGCAATCATATGAAAATAGCGGTAACAATGATGAATTTTTATGAGTAAGCATTATTTTAATTTTGATTTTAAAAATATCCCATCGTTTTCAAAAAACAATAATGATATGGTTGACATCAACTCACACATTTTCATTTAGGAATATGTTTTACAATTATCTTGTGGTTAGATAGGCTTTGTTTTGTCATACAGATAGTGAAATTGTCTCATCAACGTTGCGCTTTAATAATAATGCATCTACCATTCATTTCTCCTAGAGAGAGAGAGAGAGAGAGAGAGAGAGAGAGAGAGAGAGAGAGAGAGTCGCCCAATCATTAATTGGTAAACTAGAGTAGTTTAGAAGTAACATATATTGCCAGTTGGACTGCGTTTATTTGCTCCTTGCCAAGGAAGAAATATATCATTTCTGTAAGGAAATGGGCCAAAAGTATTTTTATCTTTTTTACTTGTTTGAATATATAATACGATGTTGAAGTAAGCAA
>NC_088363.1:54355259-54362759 GCF_034508935.2 Berghia stephanieae | reverse complement strand
TCCAATTTTATTTCCATACTGTCTGGTGACCTGCCACTCAAAACTTTCATAATTCTCAATTATATCGGCTCAGACCACTCAGAGAAAATGTTTAATTTTTGAATCACATTCTTGGCTTGTTAAATTGATATTGTCACACGATTTAGTGTGACTAATTCTAAAGTTAAGATATTTTTATGGCTGAAGTGGTGATAGTGAAAACGCGTGTTGTAAAAATAATTAATGCAGTTGTGAAATGATAAACACTTCTGCTATAAGGAATACAGTTTTTTTCTTTCCAACGTTTTGAAATTATGATGTATTTTAGAAGAAACCATATTTTTTGTGGTTTGATTAATTGGAGATCATCATCATCATCATATCGTGTCGCGCCAGTGGTGGATCCATTGGATGGCTTCAGGGATGCAGCCTCTCAGGTCCATATCACTGATATGTGGTCCAAGTTCGCACTCGTGAAGGATGTGGTCCATGTTTTGAGCCGTGTGTCCACATTGACATCGGCAGTCTGAAGAAAGTCCCCAATTTTGTAAGGTTGTTTTGGTCTTCCCCACGTTAGACCTTGCCCGGTTCAGTGTCAACCAATCTTTCCTGGGGAGATTTACTCCGCTTGGCAGTTCTTCTTTGGGTTCCTGAATGGCATCATTTGGGCAGCAGTCCTATTCTTTCCATGAATGCACTCTGTATATGGTCTGGGTGGATGCCTTCAGTTGTCAGGAAGCTTGTTGTAAAGATAATTAATGCAGTTGTGAAATGATAAACACTTCTGCTAAAAGGAATACAGTTTTGTCCTTTCCAACGTTTTGAAATTATGATGTATTATAGAAGAAACCATATTTTTTGTGGTTTGATTAATTGGAGATGACACATTTTCATGTGAGTGAATCCAAAGTTAGATATTAAGTGAAAAGAGTGAAAGTTCATATCCTGAAATTACATGCAGTAGTAACGTAATGTGCACTTCTGCTAAAGATAAAATGAATTTGTCATTTTCAAAATGTTAAACTTTTTTTTCTCCTTTCTTTCACACTTTTCCAAACCAGCCAAATTGACCCTAAACTGTTTTGAGGAAAAGGTTCACCAATATTATTTTGATTCCCATTCACCTCATTTTGTATGTTATAATGATGATTGCCTAATTTATAACATAGAGATATCACTTTTATCAAATTTCTAAACATTTTCTTTTTTTGGTGTTGTATAAATTTTATGACCACTCGTCCCCCTCTCCTCCCATCCCATCCTCCTCCTCCTCCTCCTCCTCCTCCTCCTCCTCCTTCTTCTTCTTCTTCTTCTTCTTCTTCTTCTTCTTCTTTGTTTTTCTTCTCTTTCTTCTTCTTCTTCTTTGTTTTTCTTCTTCTTCTTCTTCTTCTTTGTTTTTCTTCTTCTTCTTCTTCTTCTTCTTCTTCTTCTTCTTCTTCTTCTTCTTCTTCTTCTTTGTTTTTATTCTTCTTCTTCTTCTTTGTTTTTATTCTTCTTTTACATTCTTCCCCATATCTTCCTCTTCCCATCCTTCTCCACCTCCCCCTCCCTCATCTTATTCTTCTTGTTGTTGTTGTTCTTCTTCTTTTTCTTCTACCTCTTCTTCTCTTCTTCTTCTTCTTCTTCTTCTTCTTCTTCTTCTTCTTCTTCTTCTTCTTCTTCTTCTTCTTCTTTCTTTCTTCTTTTTTTTTTTTTTTTCTTCTTTCTTCTTCTTCTTCTTCTTCTTCTTCTTCTTCTTCTTCTTCTTCTTCTTCTTCTTCTTCTTCTTCTTCTTCTTCTTCTTCTTCTTCTCCTTCTTCTTCTTCTTCTTATGCTTCTCCATCCCATTCTTCTTCTTCTTCTTCTTCTTCTTCTTCTTCTTCTTCTTCTTCTTCTTCTTCTTCTTCTTCTTCTTCTTCTTCTTCTTCTTCTTCTTCTTCTCTTCTTCTTTTTCTTTATTTTTATTCTTTTTTTTTATATTCTTCCCCATCTCTTCCTCTTCCCATCCTTCTCCTCCTCCCCCTCCCTCATCTTCTTCTTCTTCTTATTCTTCTTCTTATTCTTCTTCCTCTTCTTCTTCTCCTTCTGCTTTTCTTTCACATTCTTCTGCTTCTCTTTCACCTTCTTCTGCTTCTCTTTCACTTCTTCTTCTTCTTCTTCTTCTTCTTCTTCTTTTCTTCTTCTCTTCTTCTTCTTCTTCTTCTTCTTCTTCTCTTCTTCTTCTTCTTCTTCTTCTTCTTCTCTTTTTCCTCTTCTTCTTCTTCTTCTTCTTCTTCTTCTTCTTCTTCTTCTTCTTCTTCTTCTTCTTCTTCTTCTTCTTCTTCTTCTTCTTTCTTCTTCTTCTTCTTCTTCTTCTTCTTCTCTTCTTCTTCTTCTTCTTCTCTCTTCTTCTTCCTCTTCATCTTTTCTTTTATTTTTATTCTTCTTTTACATTCTTCCCCATCTCTTCCTCTTCCCATCCTTCTCCTCCTCCCCCTCCCTCATCTTATTCTTCTTCTTATTCTTCTTCCTTCCCCTTCTGCTTTTCTTTCACCTTCTTCTGTTTCTCTTTCACCTTCTTCTGCTTCTCTTCCACCTTCTTCTTCTTCTTCTTCTTCTTCTTCTTCTTCTTCTTCTTCTTCTTCTTCTTCTTCTTCTTCTTCTTCTTCTTCTTCTTCTTCTTCTTTTTCTTCTTCTTATGCTTCTCCTTCTCCATCCCATTCTTTTTCTTCTTCTTCTTCTTCTTCTTCATTTTTATTCTCCTTTTCCCATTTTCCCCCTTCTCTTCCTCTTCCCATGCTTCTCCTGCTCCCTTCTTCTCCATTTTCTACTTTATTTTTATTCTTCTTTTTCATTCTTCCCAATCTCTTCCTCGTCCCATCCTTCTCCTCCTCCCATCCCTCATCTTATTCTTCTTTTTCTTCTTTTCTTCTTCTTCTTCTTCTTCTTCTCTTCTTCTTCTTCTTCTTCTTCTTCTTCTTCTTCTCTTCTTCTTCTTCTTCTTCTTCTTCTTCTTCTTCTTCTTCTTCTTCTTCTTCTTCTTCTTCTCAATCCCCTTCTTCCTCCTCTTCTTCTTCTTCTTCTTCTTCTTCTTCTTCTTCTTCTTCTTCTTCTTCTTCTTCTTCTTCTTCTTCTTCTTCTTCTTCTTGTTCTTGTTCTTCTTGTTCTTGTTCTTGTTCTTCTTGTTCTTGTTCTTGTTCTTCTTCTTGTTCTTCTTCTTCTTCTTCTTCTTCTTCTTCTTCTTTTTCTTCTTGATCTTCTTGATCTTCTTTTTCTTCTTTAGTTTAGACATTAACATTTTGAATATTGCAAATATTGCTCTAGTCATATATTGTATTTTTGAAAATTAAAATTATACTGCAGTTAGATGTGGCATTATGTTAGGCATCTTTTTAAGAAATCAACACTATCAATATTTCGAAAATTTCTTTTTCTGTCTTTTGTTATATTTTTTGGCACCATCTAAATGGTTATTACACATAGAACTTATAGAATAACTGCCTCACTCTTACTCTTACATAAAATTTTAATTCGTGATATGTAAATATGTGTTTATAGACGTCTAATTGTGTTTGTGACAAATATGTTATCTCATTGATTTTTTTAGAGCTTAACTCCCGCAAACAAAAGAAAGATCTTTCTTTCGCCATAATTTTGTATCACTTGTGAATAAATTCAATTATCAGATTATTACATAAATCAGTTTAAATCAAATTCAACATCACTTCGAAGTAAAAGAACTCAATTTTAATTTATTCCCTAATTTGAAACGTGAATCGCCTTTGGAATCCAAATTAATTCCCGTTTCTGCAGGTTTTCCTGTATTTTGGTGAGAATCGTTTGCTTGCTTGTGTGGATCATATTACAATGTACTTTTTGCCAATTTGAATATGACTTAGCTACCCACTTATGGCTTGATAAACATAGGTATGGCTTTTTAAATAATAGCAAAATGATGATTCTTATCCGGATCTTTATTGAATCTGTTGCAAGCGCCGTACAACCCTTAAAATAAAAAAACAATTATTGAATCCGAAGCTCCAGCTAAATGCAGCTACTGGACTCTGAGTTGTCGACTATGAATATGTTATAACTTTTCAACATTATATCTGTATTTATATTCTTTTTTTTTTTTGGTCATGTTATGACACAAATCGGTGACTTGTCAACTCAAAACATTAATAGATATAAAAATTTTGATGCCGTAAATAATAAATGAACAAAAAACAATTATTACCAAACATGTTGTATGAATTAAAAGTTGAATATTTTCTTGGCTGAAGCACTGGGGTATAAATACATTTTTATTCAACTAAAATTGAATACGTATTTCTCACTTACCTCTGAAGACAAAATTAAAAAGAGAGGAAATCAAACTAAATACTGGTTTCCAATATTTTGATATGTCAATCTTATTACAAACACTCTCTATTGAGATTTTATGGATTCAAAGGGATCCTATATTTGATCTTAATACATTTCTCCATACCAGCGTTGACATTTTAAAAGTCGTCTTGAGGAACCTTTGTCAACTTTTTAATTTGCCTTCGTTTATTGTTGCCATTTTTTCATACTATTGATGTACATGAGTATGGATGCTGTATTAAAATTGAGAACTCAACATTGTTTTCTTAGATTTAAATTTAAAGATTCACGTGTTCAATTTTTCATTCTTGAATTCTTTAGGATGGGGAAAGGGGGAGGAGAATTGTGCTTCTCCAGCTGACTGTTGTGCTCCACGTCCGTTCTCATCTTTCCTATTTCTTTATTTTTCCCCGGATGGGGTCTTCTGACCTCCCATGGTGGAAAGAGAGGTCACTCACTGTGTTTTTTATCTCTTATCTCTTTCCCTTTCCATGTTACTCTCTCATGGTGAACAGGTCAATGGCTGTGTCTTCTATCCCCTATACATATATGTTTTATGAGTTGCTTTCTGTCCTTGCCTTTGTCTTGGAATGGGTTTACTTGGTTCTGTCCTGATCCTCTCCGGAATCTTTGGCTGAGAGGGAAATAGTCAAAAGTATGCAAGGATTTTCATTGTAAATCCTCTCTCTTTTATGGACTGATCGTTATATTTCTGTGTTGAAAATATCTTTAAAACATTTGAATGAGACTTTTAGGTACATTGATGGTATGCTTTTGGAATTTCTTGGATACTTTAATTTTTTCACTATCCCGTTTCTTTCCTTTTTTTTTTTTATTACTGGCGCTGATATAACCTAAATGTTTTGCAAGCGCCATGAAACCCTTTTTCTGGATTGAGATTGCTTGGTGTTTTTTCCCTGGTTATGTCCGAAATCTTTAGCTGGGAGGGAGACTGTCAAATGTATAGTACCCTTTTAAAGAGATATTTTATTCCATTGTTAATCATTTCACTGTTATTGTTGTGTGGTCCTATCATTATTAGTTTTGGATGGTTGGCTAGGTGGTCTTCAGATTGGAAGGCACAGGGCTCGATTCCTACTCTGAGCGGCGTATCGTTGAATCCTTAGAAAAGCTCTCTACTCACATTCTCTCACCGTACTCAGGTGTACAATGAGTACATGGCTCTTAACAACGTTGTTTCTGTCCGAAATAATTGTATTAATGCCTAACCGACGTTATATATCGTCCTACTTGTTGCTGCTGGCAAGGGACCCATTATAAAGCCCTTAGAGTTAGAGCGTGCTTAGTGGATACTGCGCTGTTATAGTATAATAATATAGTGGTCAGAAGTAATTTTATTTTGTCGACCCCAGGAATGTCTTGGTGGATTTCGTTCCATGCCATGCATTAATCTTATGAGTAGCATTATGTGTATAGTAACATGCCATGCTATGATAGGGACACGATATGATGGTGTATACATCTACTGATAATTTGCATAAGACATCTTTTTTTCCTTTAATATTCATTGTGTTAACCAGTAAAACCATGAATTCAAAAATTTGGCCAGAAAGCTGGTCCTTCAAATATCGATCGATTTAAATTAATTCTTTTGGCAAAAACTCTCAAACCAGGGACCTCACATGGATCCTTTAAATCGATGAATATGTGAAGGAAGAGTTTTCTGGCCAAATTTTTAAAAGCATGTTTTACTAGAGGTAGAAAGTTAATTGGTTAATGAAGTAACAAAATATATATATATGTGTGTGTGTGTGTGTGGGTGGGTGGGTGGGTAGGAGTGTTTGTTGATTGTTGAATGTTGATATTTGCGCAATCTCGAGCAAATTATTTGGGTTTAAAGTGAGTGGCTTAAACCATGGAACAACTCGACGAGTGAAAACATTAAATATATCAGTCATGTGCTCGTACACTTCAACTTTATAAACCTCCATCTGAGCTCCCACATCCTCTTCCCCGCTTCCCCCATCATCCTTCCGCTTGTCCAGCCGTCCCATCTCACGTCCTCAAGCATCCCTCTATTCACGCTGTGAGCAGCGTGGGAAAGAGGGACGTGCGTGTCAACCTTTCATCGGTGCTCTTCTAGTATGTGAGGGTGTGCTTTAAACAAATATTCAGTCATCTTTCACAGTGATATATTTTTTTATTCACTCCTGTATTTACAATAATTTATTTTGATGTCATATTGGCAAGAAATAAGATATTGATTGTATTTTGAGAAAGTTAATATTTTGATTTATATGTGTGAATTTTTAGAACATCTCTATAATAGATTTATATCCTCGGCTGTGATTTGCATCTATACGTTTATTAATAAATTAATAAATGTGATTTAATTTTAGATAAATTTAGACTTATTTATTATTCAGTAACTTTATATGACATGCGATAATGTATTTAAAGTTAAAGAACTTTTGGATTGTCTTAAAAACGAGACTAACATTTAGAATAAATATGCTTAAAAGTGTGTATGAAACAGTGCTCGACATACAGAAAGAAAGATACAAGAGCAAAAAAGTCTGCCTTGTTCTTTATCTTGCACCAATACCTGCTTTCTAATTGTCACTTTAAAATTTAGAATACGTACTTGCGATCTAGATCCCTTAATTTTGAAGTGAGAGTATTACTTTCAACCTTGAGTGGATGAGGTACATTTAGTACTTAGATAAATAAATAATACTGTGGATTCATATCATTAAACCACCTTCAGGTAAGTGAAATATTTTAGAAATAACAATCATTTTTTCCCTAGATGTTAAACTTGTTAATAGTGAAGGTTGATCTCTATCAATATCCTAACACAGTCGGTGCATTGAAATACTAGATTAATAAAATAAAAAAGGTGAAAAGTGCGTGAATAATCATGAAAGATCAGATTACAGTTACAAAATTGAAATATCTTTGCAAATTTCAATTCATTTTGTTCCAAACGCAGACGGCCGATAAATACGAGATTACAAACACCGTCTAATTCCTACTACCAAAGACTTTTCACCATGGCACATAATCCCTTGACGTCAACACACTTTAACTTTAAGACAAATTAAAGCCTTCATGCATGATGCGACGATAACATAAGAATTAAAGAAAAATTGTGACTCAGCACGTCCATCGGGTGATATGTCGAAATTAACAAGATGGAAAAAAACTCAGTTTAAAGTCAAAAACATCAGACTTATA
>NC_088363.1:54287759-54350259 GCF_034508935.2 Berghia stephanieae | reverse complement strand
AGGAATGTCATACAGTGTTATCTTCTCAAACTGAATGACACCTTATTGATGGTGCAAGTAAAATACTCACCACGTTTCCGTTTGAAAGAATTTAGTGAGAACATAGCACTCAATTGGCGGTCAAAAAGCAATAACAAAGAGCCGAGTGACGTATGGTTGATTTATTGAACATATTACAACAAAATTTCTAATTTAAAAAAGACTTGAGAAGAGTTCCTCAAATGGAACAAAATTAGTGCAAAACGTGAGCTTTTATATCGGGCATTATCCACTAAACGTACCCAAAACGCTTTAAAAAGGGTCTAAAGCTAATAGCAACACTTTGCGGCGCTGAACCGCAGCTAACGCCTGGGTTATTCCAGTCCTCCCTTCGAACAGATCCTAAAGAAAAATTTTCCCTGAAGGATAAATAAAGGAAATTTTTTTTTTCTTTTAATTTTTAACACGAAAGACGATCCAACACATGTAAGCTATTATATTTCCTTTTCAAAAGAGGCATCGCTATTACTGACCAAATACCCTTTTTACACATGAAGACAATGAGAGAAAGCGATAAAATGCGAGCCTTCTCCGTTCACTCAACTTTGCATCAGCCATATTGAGACTCGAGCCAGGCACCTACAGGCTAGTAGTCTAGTTTCTTCCCACATACACAAAAAAGCTCCACAAGAAAAGAACAAGCAGTCTGTAATCGTGTAAAGTGGCCCTTTGAATTCTCTTGGGAAGTCGAGAAAATTATATAGAGTAGCTGAGTTCAAACTACATTCAAAATTTGAATGCTGAAAACAGAATTTCGAATTTAAAAATCGGTCCTATTTTGTTTTGGACGACCTATAATCTATCTAATTTATGGTCCTATATTTACTTAGAGACAACTGGGTAAGAAATGGTTACCTTTCCGGTTGTTAAAAAAAATATATAAACAAAAAACAAAAAATATGAAAAAAAAAAAAAATAAATAAATTTAAAAAAAATAAAAATAAAAAAAAAAAAATAATATATATATATATATATATATATATATATATATATATATATATATATATATATATATAATATATATATATATATATATATATATATATATATATATATATATATATATCATACAGATACCGCAAACAATCTATAGGTAGAATTCATTTTGCGCTTCTCTCCAATTTGTTACCACTTAAAAAATAGAACCAGGTAAATAATTCTAATCAAATTCGAACCAACAAAAGATGAATTGTGAACTTTACACTTTATTTTTGGGTGACGATTACATTCTTTCTTTGTTTTTTGTTTTTGTTTTTGTTTTTTATATTTTTATTTGCCAACACAAACGGATGAATATTTTACTGAAATGCACATAGACGTCTATCTATATTTTCATGCCTATGTTTTTAAATATTATAAGTTGCTTTCACAAGGATCTGCTCGTTTCAACACAACGTCTGAATCTGAGATGAGAATCCATGTCTACGACAAAACTAAAAATTTATTTCTGATGCTGCATGACATTGACCCTTTGTGGTGGTCAAATTGTAGTGTTTACAATATCAGGGTACTGTTGTGAGGATTCTGGGTTACAAAGTAATAGTGCATATCTCTGTATACAATCACCTTACTTAAAACCAAATTTTATCGGTCTGGTTTTAGTTTGTGTACTTAAGTCCGAAATTAGATTTGTACGGCTATGTATTTGTCAACAGTGATTGGACTTCTAGGAACTTCAGCTATTTTGCTCGCATACAGCGGTTTTGGATAAGACGGGGCCTCGATTTCAACGGGAATTTCTGGGATCTCCGTTTTATGATCTCTATTATCGGTTTAGTTTATGCACGTTTACTACACGATTATATTTCCCGACAGTTGGCAATATTGAGGATGAAAGCAACGGAATTGGCACGAAAAGTGAAAGGTGTTCGTCACAAAATATGACAATATTTTATCTTGCAGATTGTGACAAACTATGGGGTCTAAAAGCTTTGTGGGTTGAAAGAAACCTATCCAATTTTCGCCCATTCCAATACATATCTCTTCTTGTTTACAGCCCATGTTTTTGTTTGTTTAGATAAGTCTAAGCAATCATTTTTTTGGTTGATCGAATTGCTCATTCAGTGTTTTTGATAGCTTCAACTCGTGAATAACCTCTCACTTGTAGATAAGAAAACGAATTAAACAATAAGGTATCGTGAAGTATCAAATATGGGATCAAAAAATATATATAGATAGTACACAGTATGTATGGATCACTAAAGTGTAGCCTATTACATTTCTCCACACCCTCCTCGGACTTCGTTTTTATTTTTTACATTATAATGTAACTCTATGGGTATATTATGTCAAACTGCGAATAGATGTGGCTCGGTTACAACAGGAATTTATTGCAATTCCATACGCCCCCCCCCCCCCCCCCCCACCCCGCTCCACTGTATATCCGAGCTCCACTTTATTATCAGATGTTTGTACACAGTTGTAAGAGTAAGAGGTGTTACCGTCTTTTCTATAAATTTCCAATGTATGATCTGTATCTTGGTGACCGTTACATAGTTGGCTGGTGTAAGCTCATTTCCCAGGAGTGACCGATTAACACTGGAATTAATTATACGGTCCTCATTGTGAAGTTTATATGAGATTTTTTAATTTACCAATTCTTTAGATTTGATTTGATTAAGAAAATAAAAACGTCTGTGTTGGAGTCACTTGATTGCACTTATTCCCACAACTGTTTGAGATCAACTATGATGATCGTCACTACCAATTCAAAGCTGCTACATGTCGTAGCAATAGCAGCGATTTGTCTGCTCCGCATTGCAGGTTTGAAAATGTTCTTTATTCCTTCTTCTTCACATAGGGACGAGAATGCCTAATGGATAAAGCAATGTACTATTTTAAAGAAATAATATGTACTCGAGGCCTGATATGATGATGATGATGATGATGATGATGATGATGGTGATGATGATGATGATGATGATGGTGATAATGTTTAATAATAATAATAATAATAATAATAATAATAATAATAATAATAATAATGATGATAATAATAATAATAATAATAATAATAATAATAATAATAATAATAATAATAAGGTCTAGCGGCTCTACTCTTTATTCTTAGCATTTTGTCCGTGGCCGCCGTCTTTATCCGGAAGACGGCAGAGGACGGCAGTGCCGGATCGTCGGAGTCAGTCCCCGGTGTGGGTTAGCCCTGATACTAACCAAAAATCACATCACAAAAGAAGACGACGCTCACCAACCGAAAGTAACTGTGAGTTGCTGTGCTAGAAGTGCTCGAGGAAACAAATGATTCCGTCGGCTGATCTATTGATTACATCTCACAATTAACTTTTCCTCATGATCTTCGTCTTCTATAATTACAAATTATTTTGAATTGCATCAGGCTTTTAGTTAACTGTCAAACGTTCCACAAATAGAAACCACGATCACCGGTGATCGTGACAACGCCCTCTTTTTCATAATCCCATTTTGCGGTAAAAAATCGCCAGATTATGTGTTGAAACTATTATTTTATTATAAAAGAATGATTTTCATTTAATAATTCATCACAATTATGTTAAAAATGTAAAAAAATGTTACGAAATAACGAGAGATACGAAAGTTGGTTGCTAACGACTCCATCCGTTACCTTCGATCCGCCATTTTGTTTCGGGAAATCTTTCTACAACTCCAACTCACAATTTATCAAATTTATATTATTTAAACTTTTTGCACCATGGCAAATCTCAAAGAGTCTGAAATTTATGACATCCTCTTCAACGTGGATGTAAGTGATGACGAGGATGATGATGAAATTGAGTCCGAATGGTCTCAAGAATTCGACCTGCCGTACTCGCCAAATATGGGATCTGACAGTGAGAACGACGAGTAAGTATTTTTCAGAAATCTTCTCAAAGTAACATCAAACGATCACATAATGCCCATGATATGTATATTTTATTCAACTTAATTATCTATTTCATTAATATAGTACAAAAAGTTTGTTTTTTTTGGTTTATAATTGTATTTATGAAGTGCTTGAGTTTGACTAGGACGAGTGAAGTGTTGTGTGTTGAAAATGTAAACAAACATGGAGGTCAGAAGACGGTTAGTTCGGCCACTTGAATGAGATATAGAAATGATTTGTATGTCTTGATTTGATGTGTCGACAGTTTGTATAATAAAATATTGTTCTTTTTTCTTTCTTCTAGCGAGATTCTTATTCCGTGTGAGGACTGTGGGAATGAAACTGGGAGACATGCACAAGTCCCTACTCCTACTGATGATACTGACACTGCCACTGCCACAACTAGTTCTGCTTGTCAAAGAAAAAGGTGAGAACTGACCTGATATTTAGTTGTTCTTATAGAGCATTTATATTCATATTGACTGTTTTGTGTTTTCTGATGTATTATTGTTGATATTATGTTATATATTCAGTTTTGGGTCTACAGGAACATTATTTATAGTATTTTTACTCTACTCAACTCTATGTCAAGAAATATTATTCCAGAACTAGTGTGTGATGTAAAAAAGGGAGAGTGATAAAATATTTTGATATTTTATATTTATATGTGTAATTAATTGCTTTCTCCTTTCAGAATTATTTTTCATTTCCTTTGTTTTCAAAGTACTTCTTTTTATTTTAATTCTTGTTATTATTATTTTCTTCAGGCGTTCGGATCATGATGAAATCCCTGGCCCATCACAGCCGAAGAAACTATGTGTGGATGGTGGTCCCGAGAACAAAGTGCCACCTTTTCTCCCTGAGCGAGTCCCTGGTCCACGCCTGCCTGATACGGTGACTCGCTTAGATCACCGAAAATTTTTAACGCCTTTAGATTTTTTTAGTTTGTTTTTTACTCAAGAACTGTTGTCTTTGTTTTGTGAGTGGACGAATGATTATGCGAGTATGTGTGTGGATTCGAAACCGACGTTGTATAAGAGGTGGAAGGATGAACCTGTGAATGTGGATGAAATGTATAGATTTATTGGTTTGTTGATGTACATGAGTTGTGTGAAAGTGGAGCGTGTTACTTTATATTGGTGTGAGGAGACATTGTTGAATGGTTTGTGGGCGCGTCGGTTTTTGTCAATTTGGCGTTATAAATGTCTTATGAGTTTTTTAAAAATAAGTAATTTTAGAACAGAAAATAGAGATGATAAATTATGTAAAGCTAGATTTATGATGGATTATATTCGTAGAAAATGTATGAAATTGTTTCAACCTTATCAGAATATTTCAATAGATGAGAGGATGGTTAAAAATAAGGGAAGGTATAGCTTTAGAATGTATATGAAGGACAAGCCAACAAAGTGGGGAATGAAATTGTGGGTTTTAGCAGATTCAAAGACAGGGTATACACACAATTTTGATGTTTATTTGGGTAAGGTAGGGGGTAATACAACAAATGGTTTAGCTTATAATGTGGTTATGCAGTTGCTTGTTGGCTTGTTCAATCAAGGATATCATTTATATGTGGATAATTTTTATACTAGTGTTCAACTTTTTAAAGATTTGGTTGTGAAGAATGTGAGAGCTTGTGGGACAATAATAGTTAATCGAAAAGGATTTCCAGTTAGTCTAAAGAACGTTAGAGAATGGGAAAAGAGGGTTAAGAGGGGGGAGTTTAGATGGCATAGGGATGGTGATATTTTAGCTTTACAGTGGAAAGATAATAAGACAGTTTCATTTATATCTACAATACATGATGCAAATAAGGAGGCAGTAGTACAACGTAGGAGTAAAGATAATGGGGTTTTCAGAAAATTAGATGTTGCACAGCCTGAATTAGTTAAAGATTACAATAAGAATATGAATGGGGTAGATTTGTCTGATCAACTTATTGGGAAATATAATAGTCTTAGAAAAACACACAAGTGGTGGAAAAGTTTATTTTTTCATTTTATTGACATTGCTAGGGTTAATAGTTATATTCTGTTCAAAGAATATAGAGCTAGGCTTAGTGATATTGAAGAATTACAGAGACCAAAACAGTATAATCAGTTAGATTTTACTCTGGAGTTAGCCAGGCAGTTAGGCGGGATAGATGATCTAGAGGGTCCACCACTTGCTTTAAATACAAATTGTAATTGTAAATGTAAAAGTAAATCTAAAGCAAATAGCAGGAATAGTGATAATAATGATATAGATGAAGAAATTAAGTTAATCCATCCAATTTTACCAGATGCTTCTTCAAATTCAAGGGGTGATTGTAGGTTATGCTTAGATAGGGGGAAAGTACAGAAAACTAGACATAGGTGTTTATATTGTAAAAAATGGTTTTGTTTACAGCCGGATAGAAAATGTATGTTGTGGTATCATACAGTTCTTGAGTAAATTATTTGATTTATTATTGTATTTTAAAATGCTCTTTGTTTTTTAAATGTTAAATTGTCTGTATATTTTTATTTTATTTTGTTAAGGTACTGTTACTGTGAAATTAAAATATTTTCGCACTCTGCGAATAATCATTCGTTTTCGCTCTTTGCGGAAAAAAAAATACTATTCGCTCTCTGCGAATACATTTACATATATAAATAAATATATATGTATACTGAAGTCCTTTATTATATTTATCCATGTATTATCAATTGTATCAGTAAGAAGGAACTTGTGTATTTTTTTGGTGTGTATAGTTCAGTCTTTGCACTAAACAAGTGACACACAAGTGAATTTTAAAATAATTATATAATTTTACTTTTGTAATGGAATTATTACCCCAAAACCTTTTCACCATGTTGAAATGTCTTCTTGTATCATGTGTTTAGGTCTGTTGACCAAGATATATCCAAAATATGCCAAAGAAATGCTGACATAAGCAATTTAGAGACATTTTTGTGAACATGTAAAAATTATTGGATTATGCCCCTTGTTTGAGTAAATGTGTGGATACATTTGAGACCCCACCAGATGCTCAATTTATGCATTACATACTTGAGTTTTGCATAAAAGTTGTAAGACATGATGTATTTTTAGAAAATAAACTTTTTTGATCATAATTTTGAACAGTTATTTTTTTCCTTCTTGGCATTTGCAGAAAATGCAGTTTTTACTTGAAAATTTGAGACCCTACCTTGACACATAAATCATATTTGTGTCCAGGAAAGTGCCTTGAAATTATAAAAAACTTTAAGAATGTGAAACTAAAACATCTGACGAGCAAATTGATATATAACATGCCAGCATTAGCGCACAGTGAGTGAGTTCAGGGTATCCTAATGTACCTGCACCCCCTCCATTTACAATTTTTGCTCAAAACAGTGGAACGTTTGAGAGTTAACGAAGGCTACGGCAAGACTCTCCAACTGCCTTTATAGATAGTATGCGCTTCGCTAAGAAGCTCCGAACATTGCCATCCGGAAGTATAACGGACCAACTCACAAAACTATGTGTAACCTTGAACGTAATTAATAGTCGGCTCTCCAATATATTATGTGTTAACCGGTTGTTTGTTTAAAAATATTTTTCCTTGAGTAGTCCTTGGCTTTTAGAAGGCATGTCCAATCCACTTTTAACGACGGCCAGGAAAGGGATTTTATTTTCTATTGACTGTTGGTAGGCGCGTTAGCATCGTGTTTTATCACTGATTTTGCTGGTCTATCAGACCTGGTGGAAAGTATTTTGAGATAGAATAGCGTCCTTTCCAAAGATAGCAAGCAATTTCTATTGTCCATTCCACGCAATAGACACCCAGATTAACTCCATCTCCAGGGGCCTAATGGCTCTGAAAGATTACTTTTTAAGTTACTGATTGTGACCGACCAAACGATAATCGTTCAATATTTTTCATATCAGTTGTTTACACGGGACACGAGCTCAAAAGTTGTTACAATCGTTGTTTTCACTTCAATACTGACATGTTTGGTTTTATCCTATTTCCTCTTTTTTGTTCGTTCTCAGAGACATCTGTGCAGATCCAGGCAAATCCCCCCGACATAAACGTCTTCGAAGTAAAACCGCTCACAATCAAATGCACGTACATTGACGACACAAAGGCAACAACGAAACGTTCACTCCAGTCATTGACCCTTTCCAAACGAGACCAAGTCTTGGGTACATTTGACGTATTATCAGAAATAACCCACTCAAATCCTTCTTCTCCATCGCTCCAAAACACTAACATATTTGCCATGACCTCCGCATCGGGTCACATCATGAAAAACAACGGTACCTCTTTCCTGTCTGTAGCATGGAGTGCACCTTCCACAAAGGAAGCAGGATCATTTAGGTGTTCAGCTCACCTATCTGATAGCTCGGGATTGCTCACAACAGAAATCCGCGATGCCCAAGTTAGAGATGATTCTGTTCCCGTCCTAGTGCAGAAAATCAAATCTCTTGAAAATCAAATCCTACAACAGGAAAGCTGTTGCCAACAAGCCGCAGCTCGCATCGCTGAGTTCGACATTTGGAGAAAAATAATTTCAACAAGCATGAAATACTTAGCCAACAATCTTATTTTCAGTCGTTCGTCTGAGTACAATAACCGTACATATATTGCGTCGAATTTTACAGTAACAGGAATAACTAATGCCGAAGCTATTTGTCAAACAATGGGAGGATATTTAGCGGAGGTCGACGATGCGCAAGAGTGGGCATTTATAATTACATTTTTGAAAATGATACGTTTCTCGTTCGTCTATATCGGAGGCCAAGATGATATCACAGAGGGGAGTTGGTACTGGATGCACAGCAGAAAACCGTTGACTTTTGCCCCTTGGGGTAAGACTGAACCAAATAATCTCTTAGGGGAGGACTGCCTAGAAGTGTATTCCCACAATGCAAGATCAGATTTCGCGTTGAACGACATTTCTTGCACTGCGCGAGACAGGGGCTCTTTTTTATGTGAAATTCCCAATAGTGGTAACCCTTAGAGACTATCATTTTGCAATCGTCTCTAATGATAATTATAGTTTTGAGAGTAACAGCTTTGTTATAGCAATTTTATAATAATAATAATAATAATAATAATAATAATAATAATAATAATAATAATAATAATAATAATAATAATAATAATAATAATAAGTTACTTTATTCATCCAAAAGGAAATTTTTGTACAGACGTATAAAATGCCGACAATGATACATACATAAACATAATATACGTAAATATAATGTGGTAAAGTAAAATTTGGTAATAGGTATATATAGTATAATAATATTGTAGGCTGTAAGAATAATTAAATGGTGTAAATTAAGGGACATACAGATTATAAAAGTGTAAAGATATAAATATCTAGAAAAGGTACATTGATGTCAACATATAAGAAAAAAAGATCAGTAAAAAGCCAAGAATTAGTTACAGTGTAATACTATTGTAAATTGACTGAGAAAAATTACATAGTATAAATTACATGGCACGCAATGTAGAATAAAAAGGTCAATAGAAAAGTTGTAGTAAGCGATTTTATAAATTGATGTTTAAAAAATTGTGGGTATGGAGTAATTTTAAAGAACAAGTTTCAAAGTTAAAACAGACGTAGACCAGAATTTATAAATTATTTTCCTTATTAAAAATTCTGCAACTGTAAGGTAAAAAGGATCGGATGTGTCTTTCACTTTTTGTTCGTATAGACAACAATCGGTCACTTCTGTTCGATTTAGTGATCTGAAAATATAAAGGGTGAATTGGATTATCTAAAATATTACTAATTTCTCTTAAGCAGTGTTCTGAATATAAATCATTAAAAGACATGGATCCTGTAGTAAATTTATTAGCTCTTTTAATAATCCTGTCAAAGTTAGCTTTTGCTGAGCTAAGACAACCCCCCCCCCCCCCCCCAGTAATACAAAAAGCCAAAACACTTTCTATTACAGATCTATAAAATAGCGTACAAAGTGTTTTGTCAATGTTAAGTTGGGACAATTTCCGTAAAAAGTACATTCTTTGATTAATTTTACTATTGATATAACTGGAATGTACGTCCCACCGTAATTTGTTGTCCATGGTGACTCCTAGATATTTGTATTCTACTACCTGTTCTACTTTTTCATTTTAATAGTAATATGGTCTTTTGATTTCTTATCTTTTCTAAAGTCTATGATTAATTCTTTGGTCTTACTAACATTCAATTCAAGGTGGTTATTGTCGCACCAGGAAACAAATTTATTTATTTCTTTCTTATAATTTATTTCGTTATTATTAGTAATTAGTCCTTGTAGAGTTGTATCGTCAGCAAATTTTAAATGGGGTATGTTTAAACCCGTGCTTTTACAGTCATTTGTATAAAGTATAAAGAGCATGGGAGATATTACACAGCCCTGCGGAGCACCCGTATTAATAGTTATGTTATTGGAGACATTTCCTTTTACTTGTATAAATTGTGTTCTATTTGTAAGGAAGTCTAGCACCCAGGAGATGATATAAGGATTCATTTTAAAAGTAGAACGTTTATGAGCAAGGAGGTGGGGGCTGAATTGTATTAAATGCGGATGAAAAATCAACAAAAAGAATTCTGCAGTAGCTTTTAGGCGTGTCTAAATGTTTGTAGATATTATTTGTAAAAACTAGGATGGCATCTTCTACACTGCGGTTACTTTGGTAGGCAAATTGATAAGGGTCCAAAAGAGGTCTAACATGGTTATTAATTCGTAACAAAATAAGTTTTTCAAAACATTTCATGACAATTGATGTCAGAGCAACAGGTCTCAGATCATTCATTGATTTTACTTTATCTTTTTTAAGGACAGGAATTATTTCTGAAGTTTTCCAAATACTAAGGACGGAAGAGCATGAAAAAGACATATTAAAAATATAAGTATAAATATAGCATAATTGTTCCGCACAGGTTTTCAAAATTCTTCCTTTTATACCATCCGGTCCAGCCGCTTTCCTTTCATTCAGTCTAGAAAACATAGACTCTATATTTTATCTCACATTCACTGAATTCATTCTCGCATTCATCAGTCATACGCTCTATCAGTATTTTTTTAGTCTGTTCAATTTCGTATTCATTATTGGTAGAATCAAAACGGGCATAAAATTTGTTCAGATCATTCAAATCGATATTGTCGGGTACTTTAGATTTGCTTTCATTGTAATTGATAATTGTTTTCATGCCTTTCCAAGTTGTTTTAATGTCGTCTGATTGGAAACTTCTCTCTGCTTTTGTTTTGTAACGTTCCTTACATTTAATAATTTCTTCTTTAATTTCTCTTTGTTTCGTCTTTAGTTCATCTTTGGTACCATTTATAAATATATGCTTTTTTCTCATTTAAAAGGGATTTCAGTTCTTTTGTTATCCATGATTTGTTATTTGGATATCATTTAACTTCTTTTCTTTCACACACTTGTTGCTCACAAAACTTTATAGATAGTATGCAGATGACGTCACTCATGTCTTTGTTATTGTTTTTTGACTCCGCGTTTATGAGTAATGCTCACTGAACTGTATTAACCCGACTATAAACGTTCATGGATACACACAGTTTTGTGTGTTGGTCCGTTATACTTCCGGATCGCAATGTTATGAGCTTCTTAGCCAAGTGCATACTATCTATATACTCGGACACACAATCATTAAGTTCATTCACACCCTCACACGCGTCAATAAAAACATTCCAATCAGTACTCTCGAAGCAGCCACGCAACTCCTCACACACACTTTCGTTCATGACCTGAACACACTTCACTACTGGCTTACAACGTTTGATGACAGGGCGATATATAGGTAATAATAATAACATATTGTGGTCCGATGAACCGAGTGGAGCTCTTGGAAAACATTTAAAGG
Source organism: Berghia stephanieae (assembly GCF_034508935.2). Classification (NCBI taxonomy): domain Eukaryota; kingdom Metazoa; phylum Mollusca; class Gastropoda; order Nudibranchia; family Aeolidiidae; genus Berghia; species Berghia stephanieae. The sequence continues at coordinate 54,338,535 of NC_088363.1, read as the reverse complement.
ACTTTACAGAAACATTACAACATTACAGAAAAATAGGTCGAGGGTCGATTTATCACGAGTAAAGCACTGAACAAATTGTGAAAGTCCAGGAATTATTATATTATTGCAATGATTAAAATCGCCAGTTACAAGAAAAATACAGTCAGGCGATTTGCTTTTTTCATTTTCCACATGACTTGTTAGAGTTTCCATGGCAACATTTGCATCAGCACTGGGGGGAATGTAAACTGTCGTGATGTTGACTTTAGAAAATTCTCTAGGTAAGTAATATGGCCGTGCACCCACTGTCAAAAGTTCAATGTTGTTCGGAATTGACGAGATATTATTTATATTGTTGGGGTGACACCAATTATTGTTTATGTATACGTACACACCACGCCCGTTATTTGTTTGAACTGTCTCTATCGGTCCGGTGTAGAGAATAGTTGTCGATTTCGACGACAGATGATGGTGTGTTGGGTGTCAACCAGGACTCTGTTATACATATAATAGAGGCTTGTCTATAATCGCAGCAATGACGACACAGTGAGCACAGTTCATCTATTTTATTTTTCACTGAGCGCACATTTCCAGTCACAACGCAAGGCAAGAAAGGACGATTGTGTCGACGTCCGAATTTTATTTTGATTCCTCCTTTCCTCCCCCTTTTTCTCGGTTTGATGAACGATGTGTCAACCGGTGGTGGAGGGGGTGATTCTGGTCTCAGTAAACGAAGCGTAGATGTTGCATAGGAATAAAATGCGGGAACATAGGTTTGGCTTGACATATTATTTCTGAAAATACTGGCTTAAGACATTTGATTACAAAGTAAAAATATGATAACTATTGCACAGTAATAAATCACAGCCATTGTAAAAATATAGTGTCACTTTTATAAATAAGAATTGTAAGAATATCCAATAAAACTTGTGAAAACACAGAGCACTGACAAAAACACGTCTGCAGTCGCCGGAGACCAGCGCCAATCATTTTTTGCTCTCTCTCTCTCTCGTGCCCATCAGCTAGTGTGATGCAAATTGAGTGACTCCTTAAAAAAACAAACAAATTACTTCTTGTTCTGTGCCACGTAATCAAAGACCGTACCGCCGAGCCACGCTGTCCTCCTGAAGTATTGTATTGAATACTCACAATCTTTGGGGTTGGTCGATTCGACTGTTTGTTAATTTTTTTAAATGAGCTTGTATATAGTGCAATATCCACTAAACGTGCTCAGAGCGCTTTACAAAGGGTCTCTGACCAACAGCAACACGTAACATATAGAACGAGACATGGCGCCTGCTGAGGATATTACATATTTTTTTCCGACAACGCTGTTAACGGCCAAATACTCATTTTACACCTGAGTAATAGAATGTGAGTAAAGAGCCTTTTCCATGAACTCAACTATCCGAGGCTCGAATCCAGGACCTTCCGATCCGAAAGCGAGTGTCATTAGACCACATAGCCGCACAGCGTAATGAAGGTATCTATGCCCAAAAGCCCAAGAGTACCGCACGCGACGTGAAACCACTAAAAAATCTTCCTTTTACTTTGGTGGCTGGAATTCCCCTTGAGGCGGGAGAACGTCGGTAGCGGTAGTGCCTTTAAGTCAGTGGATGCTTTATTGGTCAAGAGTCTTTCAACCCTTCTTATATCCGCGTATGATGCTACTGCCAAAGAGGTAGAACATTGTTCCTGTCGTTAAGTTGAATGCTCTACCAATAAGAGCGATTCTAAATTATTCATGTCTTCGTCCAACTAAAAGCCCGACACCATCTCCTAGTTTCGAGGAGATAGCGTCACTGCGTCCCACGAGGAACTCAATTTTCCTAAGTCAACTTCCACCGCGTATCTTCTTCTTTCAGCTTATCCCGCATTTTGCATAATGAATGCCACATCTCCATGCATCTCGGTTTTCATAGCATCATCTTCCTCCAGGCCCAGTTCTTTCATATCGTCATTTACTTTACCCTATCCAAACATCTAGTCTTTGGGCGTCCCTTTTTCCTCTTTTCCGCTAATTGTATATCCAATACTTTCCTTCCCACATCCTCCCTATCTCGTTTCTTAACATGTCCGAACCATTGCAATCTATCTTCTCTCATTTTTATCGATACATTCTTCACTTTAGTCAACCTTTGAATTCATTCATTTCTCACTTTATCTTTTCTTGTCCAGCCAACTTCCACCTCGTATGTGCCTACCCTTCCAAAGGAAGATTCCATGAGCAAACTATCAACGTGCTTGTTTTGACATTAAATTCCCATCCAGGCACATGCAAAGGATGTTTTTTTTTAAAAGGGTGTTTGGTTTTACGGCGCTTGCAACGCATTTAAGTCATATCACTTTTACTCTCCCATTGTCTACATTTTTACTGGCGCTGATATTATCAGCGCCCGTAAAAAGGTAGAAAATGGGAGAGTAAAAAGTTCTAGAATTACATGTTTTGTTTATATTGTTTTTAAGGGTTTTTTTTTTTTGTTTGTTTGTTGCTTTAGGTCTCTTCCAACACAATTGAGGTTATATGAGAGACCGCTGAAACAAAAAAACAAGCAATCTAACAAAAATAGTACAAATGTCAATCAAAAGCATAACCTAAAGATATCATAAGCTAAATTATAAATAACCAAGAACAAACAGGCAGAGGATTTACATGAAAAAAAATATCCCCTGTCAAAAATACAATCACAAACAAAAGAAGCAGGATAGGCTAGTAAAGAGAAGAAGAAACGACATCACTATCGGATCGTACACCCATGCGAACATCATAGGTATATGATTCAAGGGTTTTGTTTTGTTTGTTTGTTTTTAAGGGTTTTACGGCGCTTGCAACACATTTAGGTTATATCAGCGCCAGTAAAAAGGAAGAAAATGGGATAGTAAAAAGTTTTAGAATTACAATTAAAGCACCCAAGAAAAAGTAAGACAAAGGGGAATTGAGAACAAATAGGGATCAGATGTAGATTCCAAGAGCATACCACCAATGTACTTAGTTTGACATCACCTACAAGTCTCATCCAGACACAAGCACAAAATCCAACAAAGAGGAACACACATTAAACTCAAATGCTCACATTAAACATTCAAAATAAAAATAATAATACATAACAGAGAGATGATTTACAAGGAAAAAAATATCATCTCCCAAAACAATAACTATGCATTTGACTGTTTCCCTCCCAGCTAGGATCCCGCCAGTGCCAGGACAAAACCAAGTAATCTCATTCCAAGACAAAGACAGATAGCATGTTGGAAAACAGATATAACGGGATAGAAGACAGTGTGTACCTCCCTGCCCACTATGGGAGGATTCAAGGGTGATGCTCCCATCCAACCACCCGCTTTTTTAAGGGTTTTACGGCGCTCGCAACACATTAAGGTCATATCAGCGCCAGTGAAAAGGAAGAAAATGGGAAAGTAAAAAGTTCTAGAGTTACAATTAAAGCACCCAAGAAAAGATTAGACGAAGGGGAATTGGTTCAAATAGGGAATCAGATGTAGATTCCAAGAGCACACTATCAATGTATACTTAGTTTGAGATCACCTAAAAGTCTCATCCAGACACAAGCACTAAGAGGAATACACTCAAATGTTTACAAATCATTTAATAAAATATGTAAACAAAACAAAATACAATGCATAAAAGAGAGATGATTTACAAGGGAAAAAATATAATCTCCCAAAACTATACAATTGACTGTTTCCCTCCCAGCCAGGGCCAGGACAAAATCAAGTAATCTCATTCCAAGGCAAAGACAGAAAGCATGTTGGAAAACAGACATAGGGGGATAGAAGACACAGTATGTACCTCCGTGCCCACTATTGGAGGTCAGGAACCCCACCCAGAAAGAAAAGTAAGACAAAGGGGAATTGATTCAAATAGGGAACATAAGTAGATTCCAAGAGCACATCATCGATGTACTTAGTTTGAGACCATGTAATATATGCCTTATCCTGGCATAAGCACATGTCTCCATTAAGAGGAATACTTAAATGTTTACAAATCATTATAAATGTCAAACAGAACATAATACACTGCGTGACAGAGGGATGATTTCCAAACAAAAAATATCATCTCCCAAAACTCGAATATACATTTGACTGTTTTTCTCCCAGCCAGGGTATCAGGGCCACGACCAGGACAAAACCAAGTGTAAATCTCAATCCTAGACAAAGAGAGATGTTTTTTGTTGTTGTTTTTAAAGGTTTCAGGGCGCTTGCAACACATTTAGGTTATATCAGCGCCAGCAAAATGTAAGAAAATGGGCTAGTAAACACTTCTAGAATTAAAATTAGAGCTCCCAAGAAAAAGTAAGACAAAGGGGAACTGGGAACAAATAGGGGTCAGATGTAGATTCCAAGAGCATACCAACAATGTACTTAGTTTGAGATCAGCTATAAGTCTCATCCGGACACAAGCACAAAGAGGAATACACTCAAATACTTACATTATACATTCAAAATAACAAATATAAAAATACATAACGGAGAGATGATTTACAAGGAAAAAAATATCATCTCCCAAAACAATTACTATGCATTTGACGTTTCCCTCCCAGCCACGGCCATGAAAAAAACAAGTCATCTCATTCCAAGACAAAGACAGAAAGCATGTTGGAAAACAGATTTAAGGGGATAGAAAACGCAGTAAGTGCCTCGATGCCCACTATGTGAGGTCCTTAAACCCCACCCTGTAAGCCAAGGATCCTGCTGACAACAATATCGTGACTTCGTCAAGAGACCCCACCTAATAATTGTCTCACTCTCAGCGAAAGACACTCTAAATAAAAAAAGAGAGAGAAGGGACAAATTATGTTGCGTAATACAAGAAAGCAAACGCAACGAAGATGGACGGGTTTAGCTTTCCAAAACACAGGCGAATAAGGGGAAATCCACTCAATTCAAAACAACTCTTTTTTCTTCTTCATTTCATAAGCATGTATTTATTTCTTGGGCAAATTTACATATTCGACAACCTATATTATTTGATTTATTTCCATGGTCATCATATAATCATCGTCATCATCATTTTTATTATTATCATTCAGTTCATAACATTCAATAATTGTATGAAAATCAAACATCATAATTCTTCGTCATGATATATTAAGTAGAGTAATGCCAATCCAAGTCGTGGCACAACAAAACAGGTATAAGTTATTTTGTTTTAAATTTGTATGATGCATATTATGTGTATGACGTTTGTTTGTATGTATGTATCATGACCATATATCATGAATAATTATTTATATAATATATATTATATATATTATACTATGTGTAATTTCTACTCGACAAACATGCAATTATTGTTACGTACACTTCTAGTCTCACTGGTTTTTAAAAACATTACAACATCATTTACATAATTTCTTCGTCATTATCATCAACATCGTGCATAAACAAAAAGTAAAAGTAAAATAATAATAATAATAATAATAATAATAATAATAATAATAATAAATAATACTAATAATAATATAATAATAATAATAATAATAATAATAATAATAATCCATTCTTAAGAACATAACGCCTTTTCATGCATAGTCTTGATAATAAAAGTGTTTGACTCTATCAATAATAAACAAGAGATTCACAGCTACATGACAATATTTATTGTTGCTGTGGTCGTTTTGTTTTGTTTTAAAGGGTTTTACGGCGCTTGCAACACATTTAGGTTATATCAGCGCCAGTAAAAAGGAAGAAAATAGGATAGTAAAAAGTTCTAGAATTACAATTAAAGCACCCAAGAAAAAGTAAGACAAAGAGGAACTGGGAACAAATAGGGATCAGATGTAGAATCCAAGAGCATACCACCAATGTACTTAGTTTGAAATCACCTACAAGTCTCATCCAGACACAAGCACAAAATCCAACAAAGAGGAACCCACTCAAATGTTTACATTATACATTCAAAATAAAAATAATAATACATAACAGAGAGATGATTTACAAGGAAAAAATATCATCTCCCAAAACAATAACTATGCATTTGACTGTTTCCCTCCCAGCCAGGACTCCGACCAGGGCTAGGAAAAAACCAAGTAATCTCATTCCAAGACAAAGGCAGAAAGCATGTTGGAAAACAGATATAAGGGTATAGAAGACACAGTATGTACCTCCCTGCCCGCTATGGGAGGTCAGGATTCCCACCAGTGTGGTCGTTTTCTTTCTTTTTTAAAAATTAATATCAGCACGATCAGGATTTAAATTCAGCCACAATTCTCAAACTCAGATTAATTCAACAATGATCCCTCCTTCTTAATTTCTAAATCAATTTTCTTACATTTGAGTGGATGATTGCCCATCGGGGGCTGTGACAAAGTTTGTATTAACTTAAGACAAAAAAAAAAAAAAAATTCTAATCAGTTAATTGCCTCGTTTATGGATTACTTATCCACAGAGCCCTCCTCCCCAAATGTCAAGTACCATATTCATCACGACATAATACCGTTTTCAGACATGTCAAACTTTTATCCACATCTTTTTTTTTTTTTGTTTGTTTGTTGCTTTAGGTCTCTTCCAACACAATTGAGGTTATATGAGAGACCGCTGAAACTAAAAACAAGCAATCTAACAAAAATAGTACAAATGTAAATCAAAATCATAACCTAAAGATATCATAAGCTAAATTATAAATAACCAAGAACAAACAGGCAGAAGATTTACAGAAAAAAAAAATATCCCCTGTCAAAAATACAATCACAAACCAAAGAAGCAGGATAGGCTAGTAAAGAGAAGAAACGACATCACTATCGGATCGTACACCCATGCGAACATCATAGGTATATGATTCAAGGGTGATGCTCCCATCCAACCACCCGTTATCCACATCTCTGATTTGAAAAATGACAAATGCTCAAGACTAGCACCAAACGAATAGCGATAGTATATTCTGTTTTTTTTTTGTTTTTTTTAAAGGGTTTTACGGCGCATTAAGGTTATATCAGCGCCAGTAAAAAGGAACAAAAAGGGATAGTAAAAAGTTCTAGAATGACAATTAAAGCACCCACCCAAGAAAAAGTAAGACAAAGGGGAACTGGGAACAAATAGTGATCAGATGTAGAATCCAAGAGCATACCACCAATGTACTTAGTTTGAGATCACCTATAAGCAGAGATGCAACTTTAAATTTGGCTCACAGGAGTTTCAGCCACCACTCGTAGGAATTTCAACGCCGAAAGAGGAATTTCCGCTCACAAAAAAAAAAAGGGAATTGGAACGATATTTGGCATTGTGCTTACATATTGTATAGTTCTAAATAGATAACTGATTAGAATTACAGTGTATATTATGATACATAAACACATTGCAAATTACAATCCCAAAGTTTCCTTATTTCAAATGAAGTAAAGCGCCAAAACCTAACGGTAAAGATTGTAGTACTGGTGGTAGTGAGAATGATGTGGTGTTGGTGGTTGTAGTAATAGTGGTAGAGATGATGAAGATGTGATAGTGCTGATGTTGTAGTTGTAGTGGTAGTGATGATGATATGGTGGTGGTGGTGGTGGTTGAGGTAGTAGTTGTAGTGATGATGATATGGTGGTGGTGCTGGTTGAAGTAGTTGTAGTGATGATGTGGTGGTGGTATAGTGGTTGTAGTAGTTGTGGTCGTGATGATAATGATGTGGTGGTGTTGTAGTAGTGGTGGTAGTGATGTTGATGTGGTGGTGGTGGTGGTGGTGGTTGTAGTACACATGGTAGTGATGATGATGTGGTAGTGGTGGTTGTAGTAGTAATGGTAATTATGATGTGGGTTGTATTAGTAGTCGTGGTAGTGATGATAATGTGGTGGTGGTGGTTGTAGTAGTACTGGTCGTGATGATGATGTGGTGCTGGTGGTTGTAGTAGTAGTGGTAGTGATGATGATATTGTAGTGGTTGTTGTTGTAGTAGTGGTGGTAGTGATGAAGATGAGGTGATGGTAGTAGTTGTAGTAGTAGTGGTAGTGATGATGATGTGGTGGTGGTTGTTGTAGTGGTGGTAGTGATGATGATGTGGTGGTGGTTGTAGTAGTATTAGTGGTAGTGATGATGTGGGGTGGTGGTGGTTGTAGTAGTAGTGGTAGTGATGATGTGGTTGTGGTGGTTGTAGTAGTAGTGGTAGTGATGATGTTGTGGTGGTGGTTGTAGTAGTAGTGGTAGTGATGATGTGGTGGTGGTGGTGGTTGTGTAGTAGTAGTGGTAGTGATGATGTGGTTGTGGTGGTTGTAGTAGTAATGGTAGTGATGATGTTGTAGTGGTGGTTGTAGTACTAGTGGTAGTGATGATAATGTGGTGGTGGTGGTTGTAGTAGTACTGGTCGTGATGATGATGTGGTGATGGTGGTTGTAGTAGTAGTGGTAGTGATGATGATATTGTAGTGGTTGTTGTTGTAGTATAGTAGTAGCATTAGCAGTAGTAGTAGTGTGTGATAGATGGATGATGATGATGTGTGGTGGTTGTAGTAGTAGTGGTAGTGATGATGATGATGTGGTGGTGGTGGTTGTAGTTGTAGTGATGAAGATGAGTGTGTGGTGTGTTGTAGTAGTATGGTAGTGATGATGATGTGGGTGATGGTGGTTGTAGTAGTAGTGGTAGTGATGATGATGTGGTGGTGGTTGTAGTAGTGTGGTAGTGATGATGATGTGGTGGTGGTTGTAGGTGTAGTAGTGGTGTGATGATGATGATGTGTGTGGTGGTTGTAGTTGTAGTGAGATGATTAGTGGTGAGTGATTGTAGTGATGATGATGTGGTGGTTTGTAGTAGTGGTGGTAGTGATGATGATGTGGTGGTGTGTTGTAGTAGTATTAGTGATGATGATGTGGTGGTGGTGTGTAGTATTAGTGTGGTAGTGATGATGATGTGTGGTGGTGGTTGTAGTAGTGGTGGTAGTGATGTGGTGTGTGGGTAGTATAGTGGGTGTTATGTAGTATGTGGTGTGGTTGTGTAGTGGTGGATGTGGTGGTGGTTGTAGTAGTGGTGGTAGTGATGATGATGTGGTGGTGGTTGTAGTAGTATTAGTGGTAGTGGTGAGATGATGTTGTGGTGGTGGTTGTAGTAGTATTAGTGGTAGTGATGAATTGTGGTGGTGGTGTGTTGTGTGGTGTGTGTGGTGTGTGTAGTAGTAGTGGTAGTGATGATGTGGTTGTGGTGGTTGTAGTAGTAGTGGTAGTGATGATGTGGTGGTGGTTGTAGTAGTAGTGGTAGTGATGATGTGAAGCTGGTGGTTGTAGTAGTAGTGGTAGTGATGATGATGTGGTGGTGGTTGCAGTAGTAGTGGTGGTGATGATGGTTGTAATACTAGTGGTAATGATGATGATGTGGTGGATGGAAGGGAGGGGGGTATCCTTGGAACAAATTGACCTCCCCGGAATTTGACGGTAGTTGCCCGGAGCCCGGAATTTTTTGCTCCAGACCGGAGTTTTTTCCGGTGAAACCGGAGTTTTGGCATCACTGTATAAGTCTCATCCGGACACATGCACAAAATCCAACAAGGAGGAATACACTCAAATGCTTACATTATACATTAAAAATAACAATTATAATAATACATAACGGAGAGATGATTTACAAGGAAAAAAATATCATCTCCCAAAACAATAACTATGCATTTGACTGTTACCCTCCCAGCCAGGACTCCGACCAGGGCCAGGAAAAAAAACAAGTAATCTCATTCCAAGACAAAGATTTGTTTTTTGTTTGTTTTTAAGGGTTTTACGGCGCTTGCAACACATTTAGGTTATATCAGCACCAGTAAAAAGGAAGAAAATGGGATAGTAAAAGGTTCTAGAATTGCAATCAAAGCACCCAAGAGAAAGTAAGACGAAGGAGAACTAGGAACAAATAGGGATCAGATGTAGATTCCAAGAGCACACTGCCAAAGTACTGAGTTTGAGATCACCTAAAAGTCTCATCCAGAGACAAGCACAGGTCCCCACTAAGAGGAATACACTCAAATGTTTACAAATCATATACAATATATAAACAAAACATAATACAGTACATAACAGAGATGATGTACAAGGAAAAAAATATCATCTCCAAAAACTATAACTATACATTCGACTGTTTCCCTCCCAGCCAAGGAACTCCGGCAAGGGTCAGGACAAAACTAAGTAATCTCATTCCAAGACAATGACAGAAACAATTGGAAAACCGGTATGGGGGGATAGAAGACACAGCATGTACCTCCCTGCCCACTATGGGAGGTCAGGATCCCCACCCAGATAGTATAGTATATTCTAAACGTAGAAAAAATCAGTTCAAGCTAAGCAAAGGACTCCATAGACAACTGTGTCAAATATCTCAACTCTTTTGTTATCGCAACAATCCACATCTAAAACAAGGATGTCAGTTGGCTCTAGTGACACTTAGATCTTAAAAATCATTGCCTAGAAAAAGCAAGGTGACATCATTATATCATAAACTCTTGTTAGAGCTTAGATCCAAATTTCATGTGTAGAAGACAAGGCCACTTATTCAAAAAAAGTTAAGAAATAGGAAAGTTTAACAGAACATGACATTTGTGTCATTTCAGCGCCTAAGAAAAAGGATGTTATACAACACGAAAAAGTTCATGCTACACTTTGGCCTTAGAAAAAAGGAAGCTAAAGGGGTACAGAAGTAGATCCCAATAGCAATCTACCCCTGTGCCCAGCCTAAGGTCACCCAAATTCTCACACAGACAATAGCAAATGGTCCTCGCAAAATGGAAGATGCTCCGACAGTTCCATATGCTTAATAGTTATTCAGAAAGGCGATTTAAAGGGGAGAATATGTCTCTAACAAAGAAATGGACTCACTTCCTACTATTTCTCTCACAGAGATTCCCCAACTATACAAAACTAAACCAAATCATTCCAGAGCATGGACAGAGAGCCACAGAGAAAGGGACAATAGATTGGGTGAGGTGGGGGAGAGAGAAGACCCTACCATTAGCTCCCTTGACCCCAGCAGCAACTTGCAAATTCTGTATACATATACGTACACGTACATAAAGCAGTACTGATGTGATTAAAATAACGAACAACACAGCACTGGTTCATTACAACCCCATTTTATCACGTTTACACATATAACTGAATGTTATACATTCAATTATTCATCCATGTATATCATACATTAATTAATATTTTTTTTAAAAGAATAAATACAAATCAATTATTATATGATTTTCAGATCCAAAATATAATGTACAGTTTTACGCATATGAAATCCCATCCACATTCATGAGCACACACAGACACAAATACACACACATAAATAAACAAAGCAAATTTTTACAATATTTCATATAGAAACTGATGAACCACCTACAGAAAAAAATGACCGGACATCACAGTCAACCATATAGGGGGAAGGGAAATGGTTCAGTTTGAGAATTGTCTTTAAAATCCCAGAAACGCATGTTAATGTACAATGACAAAAGCATTTTTCAAACCCCTTTTAGGCAGAGTGAAATTTAAAATAACTTCAAATGTTCAAGGAACATTTTTGGCCCCAAAAATTGTAAGAAATTCTTAAATCAAGGATCTCAAAATGTTTTTAATTGTGATTAGTTTGGAGGCCTTCTGTATTGTATTTTAAGGGTTTTACGGCACTTTCAAAACATTTAGGTCATATCAGCGCCAGTAAAAAGGATGAAAATGGGATAGCGAAAAGTTCTAGAATTACATTTAAAGCAGCCAAGAAAAGGTAAAACAAAGGGGACTTGGTTCAAATAGGAAACAGGTGTAGATTCCAAGAGCACATCATCTAAGTACTTGGTATGAGATCACCTAAAAGTCTCATCCAGACACAAGCACATGTCCCCACTAAGAGGAATACACTCAAATGTTTACAAATCATATGTTTAAAAAAAAACAAAAAAACATTAAATAACAGAGAGATGATTTACAAGGAAAAAAATATCATCTCCCAAAACTAACTATATATTTGACTTTTTCCTTTTCAGTCAGGGTTTCTGGCCAGGACCAGGACAAAACCAAGAAATCTCATTCCAAGACAAAGACAGAAAGCATGTTGGAAAACAGATACAGGGGGGTAGAAGACACAGTAAGTGCCTCCCTGCCCACTATGGGAGGTCAGGAACCCCACCCAGTGGGGCCTTCTGTGGATATGCCCACAAAAAATGAGGGGGGGGGGGGGGGGCTTTGTCATTGAACAACTATTGTTTATCCGTTTCTATTGCAATAAATGGACAAGAGCAATGCATGAACCTTTAGATAGGACATCAATTAGTATATTGCAAAGTACTTTCCACCAGATCTAACAGAGCAAGCTACCCAATTACTGCTGGGTTTACAGAGAGTCAGACAGAGCGATGCGACAGACCAAAAAATTTAAACAATGACTAAATAGAGTCAATATCAGATCAATTTATAGGTCACAATATTCTATCAATTGAGTTTCTGAAACATTCAAACTAAATAGAGATATGTTGAACAAATCAAAACAAAAAGTTGTTATTCTACAATGCTGAGACATAAAAATCGGCAACTTTTGCAAAAACCAGCACGTTCACATTTTAAACATAGTAAATACAAAGACAATATTTTCACTAAAAATCAGTCTTTTGCTCAATGTTTTAAAACAAAACATACACGGGCAAGGAGTGGGGGAAGGAGGAGGAGGCGCTCAACTCTCTGTGTTCATTTTGAAACCAATTACGTTCACTACATGAATAGCACCAAATAATCGTATAAATTTTACAAAGTACATGGTGGTGATAACAATAATTAATGGGTATCTAATTGTACAATCAACCAAGACACAAGGCAATATATGTCAGAAAAATGTAAGAATTCAACCAAAAAAAATAAATAAAGTACTATTGTTTTAAAATCAATTTTTAAAAAATAATAATTATACAAAAAAAGGCTTCTAAATTATTATACAAAATGATGATGCTAAAGTGGTCAACAAATAGCGATAGGTACAAATTTATTATAAATTTGTAAATATTTGATTCAGGTTGTGCTTTTAAAAATATTTTTTTTCTTTATCTTCATGCAAAATTACATAGACCTCGTAAAAATACATTTTTGTACAGAAAAAGATATAACAACAATAATAATAATAATAATGCTATGAAAACAACCAAACAAAAGCTTTAATGATGGGGGGTTTCTCCTGCTCAAGATACTGCTGAAGCAAGCACCTATGGAATTATTTGTATCCATTTCGTTGGCGTAATTGAAAGAAATTCCATATACAGGAATATATTTCAAGGACTATTATTAAAATTATTTAGTAACTTACCTTGAATTAGTTTCAATTATCCAAAGAAAGAAACAAACTGACCTCTATCTAAAACAACAAGTTTTCATTACATTCACAGTTTTAACATTTTCCGTCGAGGGAAAGTTGTGCAACCATCTTGGTTAGTTACCAGTTGTGTCCGAGAGTTCCAGACATTCCATCCTTAACAAAATAAAGACCCTAATTGTAGACACAAAATTATCTAGTATCAACCCTACCAGTCTAGTTCCTCTACATAATAAACTTTAATGTTAATTTCAGATGAGCAACTCGATATATTTTCCAAAAGTCATTGAAGTGGCACCTGTATATGGAATTTCTCACTCCTGTAATCAAATATCAATGACCAGCCAAGCATAAAATATTTCTTATTATGACACTGATTATCGTATCTGTAATTGAGAATTTTAGTTCTATCAAAAGAAAATTGTTGAAATATTCCCCCCTTCTCAAGTGTAAATGAGTACCTACAGGCTGTGGATGTGGAAGATATTGTAAGAATATGCTAGTATAAAAGCACACATAACAGACACCTTGTTCGAAATGCATTGAATATGATGCACTATGGAGAACGATTTGAAAACACATTGTTAAGTTTCTGAGGTTTTGCGTATTATTCAAAATCAAATATTGGAATTGGATTCAAGGGTGGTTTGCTTCAGCTAGAGCCAACAGCAGTGAAATGCTTTTCAATACACATGATAAAATGATGATGGCGGATGATTTGTTGTTGGGTTTGGTTTGGGTTTTCTTTTTTGTTGTTTTGTTTTGTTTTGTTTTGTTTTTTTTGCATGAAAAATCTTGAAATAAATGTATTCATTTGTAAAAAAGGAAAAAAAAAAAAAAAAAGAAAAAAAGAAGCTATTGCACTATTGAATTCATAAAATATATCAATGACAGTTAGAGACATATGAAGTTTATTAGAGATGGACAATCCTTTGGATAACCAAGCCTGTGACACACGATTGATTTTGTAAAGCTTGACTCAAAAAAAGGCAACAAAGGTAAGTACTTTTGATAAGCTATTTCCACTATTCTTTTGGTATAAGTCTCTGAGTTTGGCTTTAATTGGATCACGTCGTTATTCAACTTTTAAAAACTGACGAATACTAGATCTTTTTCGGTACATGTCTCTGAGTTTTATTTATTTACTTTTTTTTTTATTTGATCAGGACATTATTCAACTCAAAAGAAAAAGAAAAAAAAAGAAAAAAAGACTTAAAGATTTGATGAAAACTAGATCTCTCAACAGCTCTAAAATATAACTTTATACCTTTGTCTTTTCGATTCTAACATTACAAAAAACAACATTGTGTAACAGCCTCATAAAAGAGAGAGAGAGAGAGAGAGAGAGAGAGAGAGAGAGAGAGAGAGAGAGAGAGAGAGAGAGAGAGAGAGAGAGAGAGAGAGAGAGAGAGAGAGAGAGAGAGAGAGAATGTAAATGCGAGATATGAAGAGAAGAATATAAAGAGAGGGAGGAGAAGGGTATTTTAAAGCACAAAGCGAGATGAAAGCATTATGAAACAACCACGTTAATTAACTCTACGTCCCTTGTTTCTTCTTAGTTTTACTCGTGCTCCCAGCATTTGCTCAACAAAATGAACAACAATATATTTTTTCTTCAAAAAGCCACACACTTCAACGACAAAAAGTCAGTATAGCAAACAAGCAGCTAGGTAATGTATGTATGTGTAGGACAAGTTATGCATCAAAGCACTTATGATGATGAAAGCAGTCCATGAAATCATTCACAAATCTATTGAACGGATTGTATACAATATAATAAAAGAGAAAGTAAAGAGAGGTTAAAAAGCACAAATTAAATGAACCAGCACAACTGGTTGCAATTCTGCTGCGTGTATCTAAGACCTCACTCAAAAAGCAAGGCAAAATGGCAGTGGGTTGTTGTAGAACAACATGATAAAGTATTTTAAAATAAAAAAAAAGCGACAAATTTTAACCATACCGTTAAGTAATACATTAAGCCATAGCGGTCAACTTTTCAAAGAGTTGAACGGGACATCCTAACACACAATACTGTCATGACCCCAAAACAACAAAATGTTTGGACAATTACATGATATGATCTAGACTTAAATCTTTTTCTGCTCCTTGTTTGAATTTGCTAGTCAAAAAAGCATAATCCTGGGACATGCAAGAGCCAGATCCATACACATGAACAGTCCAATTTTTTTTTATTACATTTTTAACAGATTGTCAAATCGGGACAGTCCCAATTTTATCAGGACAGTTGGCAGCTTTGCAAGATTATTTTTTGTTCAAAAGGAAAAATAAAAAGAACATGGTAATTATTGTTCAACCAAATTAAGATTAATCTTTTAAAAATTACAATTTTTTAAGTATCTATTTTTTTCTTAACAAAAATTTCTCACATACAGAAAATACAGACATCTATTAATAATCACTTTACCCCTTTCATATGCTTCCCAAAAAAATATTCCCTTTAAAATAAGATCCTTTAAGAATTATCTTTAATATTATTTCACCATATCAAAACTTTGACTTCAAGGGTTCTTAACATACTGCTTGCCACATCTCATCAAGAAATACAATCAAGCACAATTAGAATTGATACTGACCATCAGTACGAAAATTGTAAAGCCACTTCGAACATTTTTATAATGACCCCCTCTTGTAATATACCGCCAACATTTATTATTACTTATATATCCTGTGATTTTAAATGTTTATCTGTATCAAATTAAACCAACAAAAATTCTGCATGACTTTTTAACAAAATCATCACAACTTAAATAATTTTTAATCATTTAAAAAATAATGCTGGACAAACCATCAGCCTGAAAGAAAAAAATGTTTAAATTCTGGATTTGTGTTTTTGCACATGGTAATATATGTATGGAGGTCTCAAAACACCATTTTACTTCTGAATGTAAAGCTGCTCAACACCAGTTCCTTAGCCTAATAGTTCAAATAATATCAAATAATTAAATCTCGTTTTATTATATATAATGACTTGAACATCGATAAATATATTTTAATGCATTGTAGACTTTTACAAAATATATCAATCAAAATTTAGGCTTGCTTTACTGTTCCTAGTCACATAAGGAAACAACATTCTAAAACTTTAAACTTTCTCTGTGTATATTGCTTGTATCAAAATATCATTTGACAATCTCGTTCAACAATTCAGTGACAAAAAAAAAGTCATCTTTAGTATTAAAGAAACATTTCCCGTCTAAAACAATTCACTTAAACATTGTATGTCAGTCGCATTCATGTCATATAAAATAAAATTCATACATTTTAAAATCATAAACAAAAATTTACGATTTATATGATTTTAAGGAGACATCATTAAATCAGCAGATAACAAATGTTGATTATGAAAAGGTTAGAGGATAGAAAATGAGTAAAATATAGTTTCGATGCTTCTCTTTAATTAAAGACAATAATTACAACTGCCAATAGAAAACCAAGGACAAGGTGGATGTGGAAAGATTGATTCAAATAAAGAGGTGAATAATGTGCCACCTTTTCCATAAAAACTATCGTACCTGCTGGCCATCAACCATTTACCGACAACTGAAAGAAGTAAAGAAATACAATTTACATGCTGGTTTATTTGTTTTTAAGGGCAGGATAGCTCTTGTGACATCTTTCATTTCAGCGCAAGTAAAAATAAAGCAAAATGAAATCAAAAGATGATAGGTCTGCACCGAAGAGCACCCAAGACATGAGGGGATTTTTCCATTTAGAGTATAGAAGTCAATTTCAAGAGTATTCTATCGGTGTCTCTATTTTAAAACCACAGTGAGACACTAGCATTCGATCCTGTCAAGAATGATATACTCAAATGCTTACAAAATGCATATTAATAATGATAATTTGCAGTAATTTATCTTGTATTGAGTTTTAAGCTCCAACCCCCCCCCCCCCCCCCACCCCTCATTAAAAGTCAAAACTGATCATTTGCAAAATTTGTCAACACGTGGAAAACTTGTCCATCAAACAAGCTGTTCCCAAAATAATTACAAAGCAGCAATCCTTAAGGTACTTCCAGCGTGCAGTAACTCAGGCCTCAAAATTATCATGGATAAATTTTTAAAAGCTGAAGGAAAAATAAAATAACATTTTAAATTAAAAAACCAACTTAATACTCGTGCTCTTAATAAACTCAAAGAATGGACAGGGATTATGGGTGTTGTTCATTCCACACGGCAGGCATTTACCGATACGCTAATTTTGACGAGATAGAAATAGGCGGTCAGCAAAATGCAGCAGTGGTGAGGGTGACAGTAATGAATACAAGTAGTAGAAATAATGTGGTGTAGATGGTAAGACAATGGGGTTTCTCTTAACAGTTGCTGACTGGTGGTGGTTGCTGGCAGCCACTGGTTATGTTGGTTGGGGTTTTAAAGTTTAACAAATGAAAAAGTTGAAGTTGAATGGCGATTTGTAGGGGTTTCTTTTAATTTAAACCAAAAAAAAAAAATTTAAACAAAAAAAATAAAAAAAATTAAAAAAAATAATAATAATAATAATAATAATAATAATAATAATAATAATAATTTTTTAAAACTAGAGCAGCAGCATTGTCATTGTGGCTTTCATCTTTCTTTCTTTCTTCCTATAAATATCTTCAATCCAACTTCTATTTGCTCTTCTTCTTCTTTCAGTTTCTTTCATGTCCCCTATCTTTCTTTCATTCTTCTCTTGTACCTCAGTCGCTCTCATGTCGAGAAGACAAATCACAAGCTTTAAAACATCATCAGTCTATATCCTCAGCTTCTATGAGGGCTGCAGAGGGAGAGAGCAACAACAAGAAAAAAAAAAAAGAAAAGAATCAGTAATGAAACTACGAAAAGCTGGTTTTAAAGAAGTCCTGAAACAGAATCACAATTCAAGATGTCCTAAATAGATTAATGTATAGTAATACGTAAGCTATGATTGTTCCCGATCACCTACTTAGAAATGTCAAAGATTGTAAAAGTTTCCATGCATAAAAATAGTGTACTTGTACTTTAAAGTGCAGTAACTCAGTAAACTGCTTTCAACCCTGCATATAGTATATAACCCAATTCCCAAATAATAGACGCTAATATTAGTATGTTAGTGGTAGTAGTAGCAGTGGTAAATATTGCAAAGAAATAATGATGATAACATACTGTCTTCCAATTTTTAACAAATAAGTTTCGTTTAGTTTCATTTTTCACTAAAAATATTCTATATTTTTAATGCAAAAATAAATGTATAATAGGAGTGAGAAGAGAATAATTAAAGATAATCAAACCTGCCAATGCAAATTAGGTAGTGAGAAAATAGTCAAAATTTGACAGAGCTTGATATTATATGCTCATTGTTTTTTTAAAAACAAAAGTTCTCATAAAATATCACATCTATTACCAGACCTTAGGAGGACTGTCATTTTGTTACAAAAGAAAATTAAATCAAAACTCTTTAGTATGGAAGGAACGAAATTTACATCGCTTAGCGCTTTGTTAATGTTTTTGAGAGCCATTTTGGTGATTACTTCTCACTAAATTATATAAATCAGACTATAAACGTTTAAGGTTACACACAGTTTTGTGTGTTGGTACATTATGTCCGACTGGCAGATGTATTTTACTTAAATGCATAACATCAATAAAAATTAAAGTAGAAGAGTTACCTATCCAAGAAAATAGCCAGGAAGATAAATTATATATCTTTAAAAAATTGGCCCCTCTTGAAAATTACAGGGAGTTATGAGAACTTCCAATACTGGTGTAATGTGTTGGTACGTTATGAAATTGCATGAGTGACTTTGTTTACTATATTGCATGAGTGAAACATGCAGGCAATGCAAATTTTCCTATATGTTGATCCAAAGGATAGTCTATGAATATTTCAATATCGAATTCGAGCAGGTGGTTCTTTTTGACCAGTTAATTAAAATGAATAGAAATATATTTCTTTACTTCAAATCATAGATTGCCTTATAAATCAAAACTCAATTCTTCATACCCGAAATAGCTAGTTTTAAAAATGAATCTATTGACAGCATAATTTTAAACACTGTGTAAATTGTTCTCAAAATATGACTACTTCAGTAACTTTTAAAGAATGAAAATTAAAAAACAAAAACAAAAAAAAAACAAAAACGTTTTTTAAAAAACCATAACAAATAAAATCCAGATACATTTTCCTCAACTGAACCTGTAACAAGCAATACATACCACAAACATGCATTTAGCTTCTTTTCACACAATATTTCTTTTTCAGAAAATAAGATTAAATTTGTCATTTACTTTTTTTTTTAAACAATTTGAAACAGGCCATGATCTTCTTTCCTTTGAAATGAATTATAAAATGAAATATTAAAACGAACACTTCATTTGAGTACATTTAAAAAGAAAGCTACTACGAAAACATTTTTTAAAATCAACAAGCTCATATCATAATATGTATTCTACAGAACAATTTAAAAAATAAACAATCATGCCCTTGAAACTCATACACCAGATAAAAAAAAATTAATTAATAAATAAATAAATAAATAAATAAAGAGAGTGAAGGCGGGGAAAAAAATGACTTGGTGATAATATTATGCTGTTCAAAAAACCAAATAAAAACCGTGTAAAGAAAGCCCAGATGGATCAAAGAAAAAGGGGAATAATAAAAAACAAACAAAAACATGAAAAATTAAAAAAAACTAAAAACATTACAATAGTTTTTTTTAGTACAAAGATGTGAAATCGGATGCATGGCAATAAGAACAAACAGAATAAAAAAGTGTCGTGAAGATAAATTTAACACCAGTTATATCAATATAATTTCAGGTGTCACAGCTGTTTTCTCCATTAAACCCATCCCACAAAACAAAAAAATTTAAAAAAAGAAAGAAGAGGGAAGTAATGTTATCAATCTGGTAGTTACATTTATAATCGTCCTCCATTGCAGTCCATTCATAGTGCTCGTGTTAGCAGTCGTGATGATTAATCAAGGGAGTATAATAGTGTGTCGAGGTATAAAGATTAAGATTACCAATTCATTGTCGTCTCATAGTTTTAGTAGTATCTACTGTGCAAAAACCATGAACAGAAAGTCAGCCAAGTATCTTAACATCAATCTATTCAGTTATACGAAAACATGGCCCATGAGTACAGAACTACCTGTTTGTTAAAAGGAAATAATACTCAACAATTAAAATAATTAAAATTTAATCTATTCAATGCAGAATTAAAAACCAACAATCAAATCAAAATATTATTTTTGTTTCCATAAAGTTTTGCAATTCGAATGTATTAATTGTAATACATTGTAAATATCTTCTTTCACTTTTGTAGATGGAAATTTACTCATTTTGCCAGTCTTAAAACTCAACAAGGTGAAATCCAGGTTGGACTAAGAATAAATGTATGCAGTGTAAACTTAATTAAACTAAACTTGACAAAGATCAACTCAAAGGCCCATTTTAGCAATATTCATGTTTACCACACAATTTGTAAAATTCCCCATTGATTCATATTATCACCAAAAAAGATTTGATAAACCTGCATGCATGGGCCATAAAGAAAAAAAATCATGCATTTAAAAGACTAAAATCTACAATGTCACAACAAATATCTTTTAGATGCAATCCAAAATCAATGACATTATAGAAATGGACTATAAAAGGTTCACATGTACACCACATAACACCCAATGCATTCCGGTAACCCATCAACTTTTCAAGACCATTTGTTATTTACTATTTTTGTTTCGTATTTTCCAGTATTAAAATTTATTTACAGAATGTACTGACATAAATTCAATATTTACAAATAACTACATTCTTTTGTAGGTGTAAAATCTATTTGTCATAATAATGTGCACATTCACACAAACACATTCAAATACTTCTTTTTTTATAAATACAGATGCGTATATGATTA
Source organism: Berghia stephanieae (assembly GCF_034508935.2). Lineage (NCBI taxonomy): Eukaryota > Metazoa > Mollusca > Gastropoda > Nudibranchia > Aeolidiidae > Berghia > Berghia stephanieae. The sequence continues at coordinate 54,317,416 of NC_088363.1, read as the reverse complement.
TTAACCATTTAAAACTGCTGAGCATCTACAATGAAAAGTATAATTCAAATCACACAACACTTTCAAATGTAAAAAAAAATCTAATAATAAAACCCACTGAACTCTTTGATATGTACATAATTACATGGAGACAGAAAAAAAGGAAATATAAGATATGGAGAGAAAAAAATAGTATCACTGCCAAAAACATGACTGCTTGTAGATATTATACTTATGAGCATGTCTACCATATACAAATCTAAATATATATTTAAGTGTGCTGAAACAAAAATATTTTTCAATCTGTCTATCCTCTTGAAAATTAATCTGAATATCTATAAACCATAGCTAAATTGAGTCCCAAAAGAAATCAAAGAGAAGTAAATGTTAAGTTGTTAATTCAAAACTTATAAATTAAGTCATCCAACAATCAAATCAAAGATAACCAAGGCACAGAGTGGACTTAAAATTCCTGGATCATTTTGTTGCTCTCACTTTTTCACCCAATGGTCATTATTTGATAACAAACTTAATGACATCTTATTTAGCTTATGTTAGTATAGAAAACAGGAGGTAAATAATTTTTTTTAATGACTAAATATAGTGCAGAAATTTATATAGTTGATTGATTGGTTACTTGGCAGTGGTTTGGAAAGTGAAGTTGACAGTAAAAGAGAAATAAAAAAAAACATCTAAAACAAAATAAACTTAAAATATAGACGACAACAACAACAAAACATGACAATATGACAAATTACATGACATCAACAAAGAACTCACAAGGATTGCCCATGGCCATACGGAAGGACTGACGACTCCCACTGACTTCTTGGGGTACTGAGGACAGATTACTTAAGGGTGGGGCACCAGGTGCCCCAGGTGTTGGGGTGGCTATGATGCGACGGGCACTGGCAAGGCTTGCATCGGTGTCACTGCCGCTGCCGCCTGATTTGGCTGTGGATTTCTCGTTCTCTTTCTTACTGCTACCTGATGCACTACTCCCTGTAGATTAGAAGTAACAAAAGAAAATCTGCATCAATACAAGATGTTTGGTTTCTATCTGGTTCAACATAAATTGTCAGTTTAAAATATATTAACCAGTTTACTGCCATACCCTGGGAAAACACTTATTTAAAAATTTGGCCAGAAAACATGTCCTGGTCCCAGGTTTGAGAGTTTTTGCCAAGATGTGGGTAATTTAAATTGATCGATATTTGAAGGACGAGTTTTCTGGCCAAATTTCTTCAATATGTGTCTTTCCCGAGTACGGCAGCTAACTGATTAAAACAGATGCAGACTTGCCAATCAACAGCACTATCGTCTTCATTTTTGTAATATTTCACAGAAGACAAGAACATATTTCGTATTCTTGAAAAATATATCATATTTTCATTTCAAAAGGAATGATGCAATGGCCAATTTACCAAGAAAATTATGACTGAGGGAACTGAAATTGGTTGGCAGTAGGTATTGGGTAGGGGGGGGGGGGATATGAATGGTAATTCACAGCTGAAGAATTGTCCTTATTCTTACGATGAATTATTCTTCAACTCTTGAATGCATAAAAAAATACAAGAAAATTCCAATTGCTGAAGTTGACACCACTATTACCACTTTTTCTTTATTTTCGTTAAAATTCATATTAGAATACTGACTGGCAAACCTGCAGATATGGCTCTAACTTGGAAACTGGTAAATAGGTGAATGTAATCGTATATTATTTCTCTTTTATTCCTTTTCCCTTAAAAGGCAGAAAAAATGCCATTTTGATTGCCATCAAAATCATTTAACTTTACATTCATCTGCATTTTAAAGATTGTTCGACTAAAAATGATACAAAATTTTCTTATAATACATGTTTTTAAAAAAGCTTCACCAGCGCCATCTGATGAAATCTCTTTTTAAAAAATCAAGACATAACATTAGTCCTCAAAAGGAGGCATCCTCAGAATCAAACAAACATCATTATTCGTAAAAAAAAATCAGCTTATATCTGTCAACATTTGATGAGAAGAAAAGTGTAATTAGACAGCTGATTTGGAAATCAAAAGGTCATATAGCCTTGTTAAATCCCACTGCTCATGAACAAGAAAGACAAAAGATTAGTTGGTCAAATTGGTGGAATGTGAATGCATGAGAAATAACGTCAGAAACACAACAAAGAATCCCATGTAAGCATTAAAAAAGGATGAATTTAGTTAAAAGTTATGTATTTTAGAGTATAATATAAATAATAAAAAAAAAAGACCTCTCTTTGTACCCACAATATTCTTAACGCATTGTTTAGCAACCAATAAGAAAAGAGAAAGAAAGAATAAAAGAAATATAATTAAAAACAATCCAAAAGATAAAAATAAATTAAATAAATCTTACTCTTGGAAACTAATGCATGACGTACTTTGACATGAATGCATGTTTGTTCATGTCAATCTTTAGTTTTAGGATGAGTAAGAAAGTGTTAAAAAATAAATTTGATTTTTTGACCATTTTTTATTTTTTAAATAAAAGAAATAAAATAAAATAAAAAGAAAGTCACTATCAAGATTTCATTTACCAAATGGTCTTACATCAAACATTAATCAAGCAGCATGATGTAGTAGAGATATATAGAATAATCCGAATGATGAAGATAATTGAACACCTTAAAATTCAATACGATTACCAAGCATCCAAAACTGTTTTATTCTTTTTTTTTTGTTTTTAAGGGTTTTAAGGAATTTGAGAGACATTTAGGTCCCAAAAATAGGATAGTCAAAAAAGTCTAGATTTATATAAAGCACATAAGAATACTTAAGACAGGGGAATGGATCAAATAGGGAACAGATGTAGATTCTAAGAGAATACTGTCATTGTACTTAGAGAATACCACAGGGTCTCATCCAGACACAAGCACAGGATCCCACAAAAAGGATTAAACTCATTACAAAACATAATATTCAAAACAACAAAAATATTACAATACATAATAAGGACATGATTTACAAAACTAATACCATACATTTGACCGTGTCCCTCTCAGTGAAGGACTTTGGCCAAGGCCAGGACAAACCAAGCAATCTCGTTTCAAGACAAAGACAGAAAGCAACTCAGAAAACATATATATATGGGGATAGAAGACACAGCAAGTGACCTCCTCCCACCATGGAAGGTCAGAGGACCCCACACAGCATTTAAACTGTGTGCCTGTCAGGTGCTATAAGATGCCATGGATATGGGCTCCAACTGTATTCCAGATAACTGCAATATGACGACAACAGGTAATTGGTTGTGGTTTACCATATTTAGTCCAATAATTTAGGGCTATCTCACCACTTGACAACAAAAAGAGTTTCATCATCATCATTGCCTTTTTCACCCTGGGTCAGGGTATAGGCCACAGACAAACAGTTTCCATCCTTCTCTATCCCGAGCCAACTTTTTTATCTCATTCCAGGTCTTACCACTTCTCTGTATATCAGCTTCTTTAATTCTTCTCCATGTTCCTCGTCGCCTTCCCCTTGATCTTCTGCCCTGAGGGTTCCAGTCCAATACTTTCTTTGTTATAGTTGAGTCATTCTTTCTAAGCGTGTGTCCAATCCACCTCCATCGTCTTCTTCCTATATCCTCTCCCACTGGTTTCTGCTGTGTTCTTTTCCATACTTCTTCATTTTTTATTCTATCCATCCATTTATTCTGAGTAGCTTACGCATGCACCTGTTTACAAAAATCTGTACCCTCCTTATACATGCCTGTGATGCGTTCCAAGTTTCACATCCATACAGTAGGACAGACTTCACGTTTGAGTTGAAAAGTCTTAGCTTTAGTTGAAGGGAGATATCTTTAGTTCTCCAAACTCTGTTCAAAGATGTGAATGCAGCCTGTGCCTTTCCTATTCGTGCTTTCACCTCTGCTTCCGTGCCTCCATCCTTGTCAATTATACTTCCGAGATAGCAGAAAGTGTCTATATCTTCGAGTTCCTGATCTTTTACTTTGATCTGCTCCCTTTGACGCGTACCTATCCTCAAGACCTTTGACTTTGCAGGGTGAATTCTTAGACCAATTGATTCCGAGAGGCTGTTTATAATTGTGGTTTTTGCTTGCATCTGGTCCTGGGTGTGGGACAAAAGAGCCAGATCATCTGCAAAATCCAGATCATCCAACTGTGTCCAGGGGGTCCACTGTATCCCATTTCTTCTCCCTTTGGAGGTTTCCTTCATTAGCCAATCAATGGTAAGAATGAACAGGAATGGAGAGAGCAAGCATCCCTGCTTGACACCAGTCTTAATTTCAAAGATGTCACTAAGCTGATCTTCATGTACAACCCTGCAACTTGATCCTTCATACATTTCCTTAATGAGGTTTACTATCTTTTCAGGGAGTCCATAATGTGCCAGAATTTTCCACAATGTTGCTCTGTCAATACTGTCGAAAGCCTTCTCGTAATCCAGAAGTTGACAATAAGAGGAGAGTTCCATTCTATAGACTGTTCCACTATGACTCGCAGAGAGGCAATCTGGTCGGTGGTTGAACGGTTTTTCCGAAAACCTGCCTGTTCGTCCCGCAGTTTAGCATCTGTTGCATTCTTAATTCTCTCTAAAATAATACGGTTAAAAACCTTTCCAGGGATAGAAAGAAGAGTGATGCCTCGATAATTATTACAATTACTGAGGTCTCCTTTCTTTGGAAGCTTGATAAGATGCCCTTCCTTCCAATCCTTTGGGAATATCCCGTCATTCCAGATTCTCTCAAATAGTGGGTGCAGGGCCTCAGCATTTCTTTCCGCATCAACTTTTAGAGCCTCCGGTGGAATCTGGTCTGGTCCAGCAGCTTTCCCCCTTTTCATCTTGTTAATGGCACCCACAATCTCTGCTATCGATGGTGGATCACAGCTAATTGGTAGCTCATTCCTTGCAGGCAAAATTTCTGGCTGGTTGTTTGGTGGTGGTCTGTTCAGAAGGCAGTTGAAATGTTCCCTCCATCGTTCAGATTGAGCCTCTTTTCCAAAATAGTTTTCCCATCTTTGTCTTTGACTGGTACCTCTGGTTTCCCATATTTTCCAGCAAGTGTCTTGGTAGTTTGATAAAGGATCCTCATGTGTCCTCCAGTCGCTGCTGCTTCTGCTTTCTCTGCAAGTCTGTTCATGAATGCTTCCTTGTCTTTCTTCACAGATCTTTTGACTTCCTTAGCTATGGCTCGATACTGCTCTTGTGCATCCAGTCTTGAAGCCCTTGTTCGGCTTGCATTCACTTGTTCCTTCCTTGTTCTCCTCTTTTCAATAAGGTCCAAGGTGGTTGGACTTATCCATTCTTTATGTTCCGATTTCTTTACCCCCAATACCTCGTGGCAAGTTGTTATGTAGACTTCCTTGATCTTTGCCCAATGTGACTCTACATCTATGTCCTCCTGAGCTCAGTAAGAGGTTGGAATCTATTACTCAATTGTAGTTTGAATTCCTCATTCTTTTCCCCATCAAGTGCATTCACCTCGAATTTTCTTCTTGTATGTGATCTGGCCCCGTGTTTTCTGAGTCGGAGCTTAAGCTTTGCCAATAGCAGGTGGTGGTCTGATCCAACATCTGCCCCTCTCCGTACTGTCACATCTTCCAATGAACGTCTGAATCTACGAGAGATACAAAAATGATCAATCTGATTCTCTGTCACACCATCTGGTGAGACCCAAGTTGCTTTGTGGATCCTCTTATGGGGGAACACTGATCCTCCAATCACCAAACTGTTGAATGCACAGAAATTTGCAAATCTCTCACCATTATCATTCATTTCTCCCATGCCATGACGTCCCATGATACTTTCATAGCCTATGTTATCCTGTCCCACTTTTGCATTAGCATCTCCCATCAATATGTTGATGTCTTTCCTTGGCAACTTGTCAATGACTTGTTGTAGCAGACCATAAAATGTATCTTTGTCCTCATCTGTTGCATCATTTGTTGGGGCATAGATCTGTACAATGTTCATGCTGATCTTCTTACTCCGTGTTGTAAAGGACGCCATGATGATCCTTTCTCCGCATTGTTCCCATCCTCTCAGTGACTTCTGGGCAAACTTGCTTAGAATTATTCCTACTCCCTGTGTATGAATCCCGTCCCCTCTCCCTGAATATAAAATCTGCTCCCCAGACTTGAGGTGTTTCTGTCCGGATTATATCCAGTGGGTTTCGCTTCCTCCAAGTATATGCAGCCTGTATCTTCTCATCTCAGTCACAACTTGAGAGCTTTTTCCTGCTTCATACATGGTGCGAACGTTCCACGACGCAATTCGAAGCTGCTTGTTTGGCGAAGACGTCATCGGGTCAGCAGAGTCCTTTCGGCTTTGTCTGTTGTCCTTCATAAATTCTGTAATTCCAGAAACTCTTCGGTCGCCCAAGCTAAAAAAAGGATTTGGTTTGTCTGTCTGTGTTTCTGTAACGGTTTGAGTTTAACGGAAAGGGGTGTTAACCCTTTGCCAACCCCCAACCTGGAGGACCAGGTGACTCAAAGATGGGGGAATCACACACCATTAGTCGCCTTTTACGACACGCTGGCTTGGCGTTGGGCTATTCTTGGCCCTCTCAGTTGAGGGACCCCGGACACCACACGGGGAAACAAAAAGAGTTTGCCTTACCTAAATTTTACAAATATATTTGCACTGCGTCTGAGTTTCACAGACATGAGATCATATAAGTTGCTTAATAATGGGATGCCAGTAAAATATGAAAATATAAAATACTCATTGACAATAATAGCCAAGGAGAGAGATACCGAGCAAAGCATCAATGTCATTAGGAAACATTCCTCGGGTTACTCATGAAGAAGACTGTGCTCGACTTTACAGACAAAATGGAGTAATTCTGTGTGTGTGTGTGGGGGGGGGGGGGGGGGACGACGGGACAGATGTACAGATAAGGTTGTTATTGTACAGCCTGGTCATGCCAAATAACAAAACTTCGTCCGGTCCAGTACAATACTCATAAAATATCTCTTACATATATCAGTGAGATATTGATATTGATAAGTGTGACACTATTTTGTCTCAAATGGAATGAAGAAAAAAGAAAAATGATTGAAGAATCAGCGACACATTTTCATTGGTGAATAAATTTTGAACCCCTTGAACCCTTACCAAAATTCAATTAAGACTGTGTTAGAAAATGGATGAATTTATTTTTTTTCTTTCCCTTTTTCTAATTGTAATTTTCAAAAAGGCAAAGGAAAAAATAATAAAATGTTAAAGCAAAAAAACTTTCTGCGCTTGTAATATTTTTGGGGGAATGAATTGAAATTTGATCCATATAATTACACAGTCTTATTTTAATTCCATACAACAAATGCAAGTTTTAATCTTATGCAATCCAAAATGAAAATCTCAGGGGGTGGGGAGAACAACAATAAAAAGAGTCAGTGTAAAGTAGAGATAAGTACAGCTTTGAATGATAAGCCATGTTTATATTCCATAAGGAAAAAGATTACCAGCATGTTATTTTAACCAGTGAACAGTGCAGGGTTTAAAATGCATACAACATAGTATTATTACAACATAAAATAAGGGAAACAATTAACATGACAAGCTTCAGAGAATAAAATCATAAAACCAGTGATCAATTATTTTGTAATAATTTCAGCTTAGACATAATAATCATCAGTTATTAAATTTTCCAGGCAGTTTTTGTTTTATATCTTTTTTGTTTTTTTTAATTTGACTGAATGCAGCTTGTACTGATAATATGCCCATTTAAGTGTTTCAAGAGTTGTTCAACTACTAAAATCAAACCTTCGACAATTTCCTTAACAAATAGGATTCAGTTCTTTATCGCAGCATCACATCTTACCATTTTCACTAAACAGAGCAGTAAAAGAGATGGGACAGTCCGTAAGAGCAATTTGAGTAACTGACACATCACATCCCATTAATGGAAGAAATAAAGATTCCACAGAAATTCCACTCTAGGGTCTATTCCAAGGGAAGACTGGAATAACCCAGGCATTAGCCGCTGTGCAGTGCTGCAGATTGAGCTAGGGAGAGGTGACTTGCTCAAGGCCACACAGTGCAGTGGCGGGTGATCGAATTCGGTACCTTTTGAGTCTGAAGCGAAACTGTACCACTGGGCCACCCTGCCCCCTATGAGAGAACGAATGAGGATGAGGAGGATGTAAGGGGTGAAGGGAGGAATTTTGGTTCTGACGGTGTTGGGAGCTGATTAAAAGGTTAATATAGAATAATTTTTTATAAACAACTAATTTCTTTGGTTTTCTGTATGAATTCCAGGTAGATTTATTAGACTTGGCGAGTAGACACTTACTACTTAATAAATTTAGCATGATTTTTTGACGCTTCAAAGTCTGTAATGCATTGAAAACTTGACACTCAAACTTCTTTTTCTTTGCAACAAGCTCTATTAAATGTTTTCTAGTTGGGAGTCAAAAATAAATTCTTAATATGTGAATTCTTCATAAAAGGTAGACAGATCTGGATTATAAATTTTTGTGTAGCATTGAGCTATAAATATGAGCACTGTTTATATCATTTTATCCATTAATTTTTCCATGCAATCAAAATAATTGAAACGGAGTTATAAAACAAAACGGTTAATAATAAAACAAAATAATAAAAGGCAACACAAACCTAAGCTATTATTATGTAAAGAATTCCTTGAATAGGCAGGATGATGAGACAAAGACAACGAATGAGGGTGAGGAGGATGTAAAGGGTGAGGGGAGGGACTTTGGTTCTGCCGATGTTGGTAGCTTAATGGATCAGCCAACCTCCCCCCTCCTCCTCCTCCTTCTTCAACAACTCCACTGTCACCACCTCCACCACTAACTCCCAAGGACGACGACGTCTGCAAAACATCGTGATAGTGGTGGTGGTGGAGGCTTTGCTGCTGTTTGCCATCCTGCCGCTGTTGCTGTTGTTGCAACTGCTGGGCATTTTGTTTGTCTTTGTTTTCCCACAAACGTTTGAGCTGATTATAGGTGGTAGACAGACATGCACAATCCTTGTCAACAACTGAAAATAAGGAAGGGGGATAAAACAACAAAAGCTGCAAAGGCAACATAAAATTACAAAAATTCAACTTAAGAAAAAACAAAACAAAAAGACACAAATGAATAAACAAATATATAAACATAAATAAAATAAAGACATACATAAAACAAAACAGCTTGCAATTACAACAAATACAACAAGGGAATTATAAAAAAAAAAAACAAAAAAAAACATTTCACATTCATCAGCCATGCCTTCCAATATCCAAGCAAATAGTCAAATATAATCTTTCATTCTAAACCAGATCTACAAAGTAAAAATTCCAAAATAATAGCTAAAAAAGAATTGTTTATTTTGAGTGGCGTGGTCATGCGTCCAGTAATATCAATTCTGATCTAATGCATCAGAATAGAAAAGATTGACAGCAGATAGTGACATTTCATAATTTCAAAGTCAAGGCCAACTTCATTAAAAATGTTCATATTATTTTCATCACAGTTCACAAGTCTTTCCAATGATCTGCATTATAAACTTAATGGGTGCTGATCGCATAATGAAAAATTGAATTGCAAAACTAAAGCATGATAAATGTAGAGGGAGCATAAAATGGTCAATTTGCCAAAGAATTTAAACAAGGACTAAGATAGCTCCTATCATTTCTATACACTGTTCAACCATGATGTGGCAAGCATGTCATCTGCCTAAACATATCTAATTTAGAAAATTAGGTTCCATTTGATATTCGCAATTAATCTTTAACATATATATCCTTCTTATTTACCTTTAGCATTCCCTTAAACATACTACTTAGGAAGATATAAATAAACAAATATATACAATACCCTTTACAATCACGGAAATCTGTAACTACTTTGCAAAAACCTTTATATTTCATTTAAAAATGTAATGACGGGATGCTGGTCAAATAAACAGAAGCATTGAAACAACTTCTAGTGGAAGTTCATGTAAGATAATTGGTAGATGGCATTTGTTATAAATCATGGCATAGAGTTGAATGCAGGGACAATAGGGGAATACGGTGGAGGTGGTCTTCTTTTGAATCAGAGTTAAATTCATAAGCAAGATTTTAATAAAGCAGAAAAGATATTAAAATACGAGCAAATCAAACAATAAAGTGTGTGACCGGGAGAGAAGGGGGAATATAAGGCAACAATGCAACATTAAAACAAACACACACACACAGTTGTATTTAAAGCACATGATGCGTTGGAGAGAGATCAAAGAGTGGAACTCAAATACTCCCCCATACAAAATATACAAGCTGCAAAAGCCTTCATATCACTGGTCAAAATAACACTGTCAAATCTATTTTTCATTGCCTGCTGACAAATATTTTTTTTTTTTTTCAATTTAAAAATAAAATCTAAACATGGCTCTTATGTACTGACAGGATTTTCTAAAAGAAAAGACTAACAAGCAAATACAAAAAGCTTGATTCTAAAAAGAAAAGGTTAACATATGATTTGCCATAACTACTTTTCCTTTAAAGAATGAGTTAAATAATGCAACCTTGCGTTTGTCAGAATGTTACTTCAGCCTTAAAAATTCAATCTCCAGCTTATAGACCGGAATGCCAGGGGGAAAAAATATCATCAGTATTTACAAAACACATTTATGTGTTGCTCTAGTGGTTCAGTTCTTACTATTAATTTTTTACCATTTTTGTATATCAGAAGTAAAGCCATGGTTTGTGTTTGATATACCACTTTTGAAATAATTATTTCAATGATGCCCTGTGCTACAGTACTGTCATAATGACAAAATATCATGCAGTCCTGTCAAAGAGAGATAGCCAGATCACAAGATGAATAGAAATCAGGGATGTCCTTTGCCAAAAACAAATAAGCTTGAAATTTTTTCAAAGAGAGGAACACTGAAAAGATTCCGTGCAAAGCTTCTCTTTATCAACCAGCATTATCCTTAAATCATAAATAATGGTAATTTTCGATCCAGTGACCCCTGAACTGTGTTGCCTTTAAACAACTAAAAATTTCATCTTAAAAAAAAAATTAAAAAAAAAAAAAGAAAAAAAAAAATTTAATTCAAGTGCATTGGAAAAAAACCCTGATAGATTTCAAGCCAGTTTTCTGGCTTTAATCGGAAAAAAGGGCATCCCTGAAAAATCCCTGGATTAAAAAAAAAACAAAAAAACAGTAAGACATTACATTTTCAAACTTCATCTCGACCATAACAAGATGATATATATTCTGATCAACTGCTGATCAATGATAGAAATTACAAAGGAAAAATGTGGAATAAAAATATGAATAGCATAATACAAATGAGAAAACAAACCAAACAAAACAAAATCAGTTCATGAAGCTTTTATATAAACATGTGGATTTGTGCAAAAGCCAAAGAGTAAAATCTAAACTATTTATCTGTAATTGTCCACTTTCACATTGATGCATCACAAAATTTTCATTTAAAACATACATGACAGCTGAATACCAAGAAGAGAGTTTTGTTTTCAGAAAAATCCAGTCATTAAATAATGATATTTATCGTATAACTCGCTTTTCCTAAAATGAAGATTTGCTCCAGTACAAATGAAATTTAAACAAAAACAAAACAAAAAACCAACTAATTTCTAAAAAATATAATAAAAATATAATAGTAATAATAGTATTTAAAATACTACTACTACTAATAGTACTACTACTACTAATAGTACTACTACTACTAATAGTACTACTACTACTAATAGTACTACTACTACTAGTAAAAATAATAATAATAATAATAATAATAATAATAATAATAATAATAATAATAATAATAATAATAATAATAATAATAATAATAATAATAATAATAATCGTAATCTATTATTTTTTAAAATGCTAAATAGGGTTGGGATCAACATTGTTCAGAACAGCCAATGTAAATTTGAGCCATCGAGCACAGATTTACTGGGAAATCTAAATATCATTTAACTATCTTTTACATACTGCTATACGAGAGTACCTTGCAAACCTTCATATACATATCAGGCTAATTCTATCATCCGCTGACTCAAATTGATATGAAGAAAATCTGCTAGATCGTAATCCTCAGTCCTTGATGACGTAATTTTAAATCTCTCTTGATGACCTGACCAATCAAAATACAGGATATGTGACAGATACCCCAAGCACACAAGGCCGCTCTACCTAGTCGTGCTGATCTGTGTTAATTTCAACAAAACAGTAGTATGATAATCAAAATAGATGGTGCCATTATTTCTCCGGAAAATAATGCGATTTCTCCATCAATTAACATCGGTGCGTCTTAACAGGTCGTATTTATGCCCATTCATTATCAATGCATAGTCTTCGCGATTCGTGCTAGTCCATCCCAAAAATAGGGTCACAAAAGTTACATTATGATATCTTAAAGTCTTTTTTAATAAAAAAAGATTATAAAACAAGCGCTGATGATGTCCGACCTAAATTTAAACCTACAAGATAGAAGTAGCATCAAAGATAAAATCATCTTGTAGAAAGACATGAATAAATATCGTAATTAGCTAGGTGACCCAGTGGTGTAGTGGTTAAGCTGTCTGACTCTGGTTCGTATCTCAGTGTAGATAAAAATTATTCTTTTTTTAAAAATGTTATTGAAAAAAACGTCATTTTAATTATTGTTATAGTTATTAGATATTTTTTTATACTTTGAACAGATTATTTTTTATTATTTATCTTATTGTCCAATAAAAAAAAAAAAACAACATTGGATTTTCATTTTTGTTATCTTAGTTTATAATACTTTACCATTATCATCTGTATTTGTTTACCACGTTTGTTTGTTTATTGTTGTTTTTTGGGGGGGTCTTTTTTGAAAATTTCTTAAATTTTTAAAATTATTTATTTGTACAGTAAAAGAATAATAGATGACTTCTGTTCGTAATAGACTTTATTTCTCCACTAGTATTGCGAGTTCTCCACCAGTAATAATAATAATAATAATAATAATAATAATAATAATAATAATAATAATAATAATAATAATAATAATAATAATAATAAATTTAAAATCTTAGTATCTGAGTAGAGTCTGTCATACAAATTTAAATATTGGACCATGCATTTTGTATTAGTTCTTCTACATAATTCTTGTGAAAATAGTATATGAATGTAAGAAAAGGATACAAAAGTAAAAGAAAGAGGATCAATAAAATAAAGCTTCTTACCAGATGCGCTGTGTACACTGCCCGCACTACCACCTTTTCCAGGAATTGCACCAGGTGTTGGGGTTACAGAGGTTGGAGGTATATCGACAAAGCTGCCCACAAAACTGGCATTGTCTCCGCTGGTGAAGGCGTAGGCAGGGATATAGTGGAGATTCTGAGGCAGGTAGGAACTTGAGCTGTAGGGGAACTGATTGCTGCTGCTCCATGACGGAGGAGGGAGAGGGGCCAAAGTGTCACGATCAGCCTCGGAGACAGAGTCTACGTCATCCAGGTTGAGAGACGTTAAATCTGGATTTCAGAACAAGATAATGGGTGGCCACATCAAGTGATTTTGTAATTGTCTAATTTCAGAGAATAATTCCTTATTTAGCACGTCATCTTATATGACAATGTACACCTAAAACTGCATTATTAAGTGATCGGATTGATTCCAAGATCTTAATATAGAATGGATGTGCTGAATATTTCTCTGCCATCAATCTGGTTTTCTGGTTACATATTTTTGTTCTCATTGTTTTTTGTTGTTGATTGAAGAGTGGGTTTGAGCCCGAAATGTTTATGGCAGAAAACACAAGAAGGCCCAAAATGGGGGTCTCCTTTTGAAATAAACTTATTTCTATGAAAAAATCCAAATTCACTTATTTTTTTGTGTGTCTTGTGTTGATTTATGGTTAAGGAACCTGTGTGAGCAGTTTGAAAAAAAAATATTTTGTTGTTATTAAGATATTGTTTGTTGAAGTGTTTTTTTATGGGTTTTGGCGACAACAAACGTTTTCATTTCAGCCACGGTAGTTTCGGAAAACTGCGTTAAAGAAACATGAAATCAACTCAGAAATTCTTTGAATGGCCATATTTTGTGAAATAAAACATTAAAAAATCGGAGAATGAGTTTCATTTTAAAAAATAATTATGATTTCATGCTTAAAATAAAGAAAAACGGCCGTTTTAGAAAACACAAAGTTTTGGGGACTTCGTAATTCTTCCATAGCGAGGCTCTTACTTCCTGTAAAATACGAGTCAAAACATCCGGTGTCTACATCGTTTTTCCATAGCTGCAGTTTTTGTTTACGGCCCTAAAACGTTATCCGATAACTTCGACGAGTGAAAATTGGTAAGTTGACTATTTTTATTATAATTTTAAGTATTTTAGTATAATCAATGTGAAATTCAAAGGATTTGTGTTAGTTTTAATGCCCGTTTTTCTGTGTGTCGCTCTTCCATAGCAGTTTTTCCATAGCAGAATCAAGCCGGCTTCGATTGTTTTGATTCTGATAATTCCATTTCTAACCCCTGAAAGTCGATAATCGACTTATTTTATTGTAAATATATGATGAATAACAAGATAGAAACCCACAACTACGCAGGATGATGTTATTTTGGCTTGAAATGCCTTGATTTAATGTGCGATACGGCAAAGTTTGGAAAACTGCTATGCCACAGAATAGCGAAACCAATATGGCGGCTGATTCACGATAATGGCATGGCTGGCGACCCATAAGAAATCAACTAAATTTAGATTAAATTTATGAAAATGATAAATAGACGTTATTTTTATCAAATTTGAATAGAATTATGTTCCCTTTCATTTAATTTGATTCCCACCATTTTTCTTTCTTGTATGATTCAGATAACATCAGTAAAATTTCTCTAATTAGTTGTACATTTATTTCAGCTACTTTTCTTCATATAAATATTTCAATGATTATATGTTATTAGACTCATTATTAATATTATTTGCTAATTTGTATATTTTTCTTTGGGCAGGTTCTTTTATTATTTCATATTGCATTACACTTCTTAACATATGAAATATAAACACAACTTTCTATTTGACTTTAATGTAATACCAGAACCATATTTACTTATCTTTCCCAGATCAGACTGTCCAGTGGTGAAGGTGGGGGAGTACCTCAAAATAACATGCGAGATAAACAAGCTCACAAAGACTTTTTTTGCTGTTGTAAGAAGTTTTTCATACCTTTAATGCAATATTTTGTAATATTTATAACTCATTTTCATGTTTTCTGAAGTTGCAGGTGGTAAGTAAGCTGTTGTTTGACTTTGAAATTTGAATTTTTTTTTTATGATAAGAATATACCTATCATCTTGTTTCTTGTAATTTTTCCACAGGTTTCAACCCCACCAGAGCCTTCTTCTGATGCTCCATTCGTGCGATTCATGCGGAAGGGCCCTGGCAAGAGTTATGTGTTTGGTGATGTTCCAGATGAAAGCTTCATCAGTCAGGGCCCTCCGGACAACTACCGCTGGACGAAAGTGCCCTCGGAGCAAGTTACGATTGATAACAGGGGGCACTATTTTTTAAAATTATAATTGATTGTATATATTAACCTTTATTTGTATTTGCTGTATATATTAGATTTATTGATTATTTATAACATTTCAAAGAATTTTATACTTTAAAATAAAAAAAACATGAAAACTTCAAATTTTTCCGACTCGTGTCCTTTTGTATTTTTTTTTTTTACATTAAAAAAAAAAAAATATGGCATGAATCCTGCTATTATTTTGAGAAAAATGCATGGGCTGCTTAGTTATGCTGTTTTAAGATGATTTCAAATGCCTGGGGGCAGGTTTGCATTGAAATTTTGGTGATCCTGAGAATTACCAGAAATTTTCAAAAAAACGGAAGAGTTGTCTTTCTTTGACAATTTCTCTTCATGTAAGAGGCCTGCTGCTCTCAAAAGCTATTTTTTCTGAATCTGCAATGATTAACCTTTCATTTGATACCAAATATGATGTGTTTGGAGTATTTTGAAAATTGGTCAAAATGGGCCCCAAAATGAAAACCCTCTGAGACCCTTTGTGTTTTCCGCCTTATTACTTTTTACAGCCCTCAGCTTCTAGCAGCTTAGAATCACTTTGGATTGTTAGGGCATTTTGAAATGAATACATTTTATGGACATACATGATTTAACTCTAATGGGAATTATATCATGAATGAACATTAAGAAATAGTGTATGATGCCCCATACTGATAATTTAAGTGTTAGTCATTCCATACTACCCTGATTTTGCTAACTTCTGATAATGGAATATAAGGAACTTACCTGGATACATTGGTGGTCCTGTAAAGACAAGAAATCAAGATGAAAAATTTGATAAAATTGGACGTTTAATAGGTGAGTCTAATATGCTGATACTGGTAGGTTGTAAAAGACCATCATTGTAACCAAAGGATGCAAAACAAATGTTTTTATTTATTTTAAGCCATAGAAACATGTTCTAATACAATATTACCTATATATTGTGGAAAGTAATACAAAGAATTTTGTGAATAGCTTACTTAAAACCTGATATATTTACTTTACCATTATGAGCATGAGCCAGAACAAAGTTGTTGTAATAGTTAGGCACATCCGATCATGTTTGTCTTATAGATAGTATGCGCTTGGCTAAGAAACTCACAACATTTCCATCCGGAAGTATAACATAACGGACAACACACAAAACTCTGTGTAACCGTGAATGCTTATAGTCTGATTAATACAGTTTAGTGAGAATTACTCATAAACGCGAATGACAAAAAAAACCCCAATAACAATGACCCGAGTGATGTCATCTTCATTCTAGATATAATTTATCCATTTAAACAAATTGATCCTTTAACCAAATAGCATTTTTTATTTAGGAAATTTAAAATATTTTATCTAGTAAAAAAGATTTTAAAATATAAACCAATTGTCTTTAAAATAAACACATATATACATGTGCAGCAATTGTACATATTTGACTGACATGCATGTTAAAAACTAAAAAATACCGAACACAAAGTTGCCAAAAACTAATGTGTAAGTTAAAAATGACCTGGCAGCCATACTTTTAAAGGGACAAATTTGGAGAGGAGAACATTTATGAAAAAATAAAAAAAAATAAAAAATAAAAAGGAAAAACATATAGACAACTTAAGCCAAAAAATATATATATTAATATGGTGAGGTGTAAAATAAGAAAAGAATGGAATTTTTTAACATTTAAATGTTTCGATTTAATCCTAACGAGTGAAAATTATATTCTGGGACGAAAGGCATAAAATTGTACAGATGTAACATAGGATTTGGCTTTTGCTCCCTAAATTTTTTTCATTTGCACACAATTGGCAGCCCTGCAAATCAACAAATACAAAAATACAAACTTACCACCATAGTAATCTCCAAAGACATAATAACACTGTTCTGAAAATGTAAGTTTGTTGACAGTATGTCGTATGTAACCAGCCTTGAGTAAATGGCAGGCATATTTGCGGGCATCTCGTCTGTCGGAAAATCCTTCCACGTGCGTGAACAACCAGTCAACTAAATCAGCACCTGCATAACAATAATAATGATGATAATAATAATAATAATAATAATAATAATAATAATAATAATAATAATGGTGATGATGATGATAATAATAATAATAATGATATAATAATAATAATAATAATAATAATAATAATAATAATAATATAATAATAATAATAATAATAATAATAATATAATAATAGTAGTATAATGGTGATATGATGATGATATAATAATAATAATAGTAGTAATAATAATAATAATAGTAGCAATAATAATAATAATAATAAGAAGAAGAAGAAGAAGAAGAAGAAGAAGAAGAAGAAGAAGAAGAAGAAGAAGAAGAAGAAGAAGAAGAAGAAGAAGAAGAAGAAGAATAATAACAATAATAATAATAGTAGTAGTAGTAGTTATTGCAGTAATAATAACAACAGTAAGGTCATAGATTTACCATTATTGAGTTGATCTATAAAATTTTATGGACATAAATAAACTCATCTGAACATTATACTTGCAACCTAAATATCATCATGAAAAAATGACATTCATTTTCAGACACAATATAGTGACATCTGATATATATTGAGAAGAAACTAAAACAAGAACATCATACCTATAAATGCATTGGAGATTGTAATTTTCAACCACATTCTATCCCGAATCTCCAGACCGGAGTCAGGCTGAGCCATAGCTTTGACCACTGTGGCCATGTCTGTACTGATGGTCAGATTCATGTCTTCAAAACCTTGACAAATTGACAGAAAGAAAAAAATGTTGAGAAAGAGAATGTTAAGTATTTGGGCTGTAATATCAAAAACTTTAAATATTGCATTCTAAATAAATGCTAGATCTATTTAAGTAAAAAATAGCTTTCTTTAAAAATATATGAAAATTAACTTTTCTAACATTGAAATAACTTTTCATTCCTTACGTTCAGATTCAGGTATAGAGGAAGTGAGGGAAGATGAGGTGGTGGAGGTCATATTGCTGATAGAGGGAGCACTAGGCCCAACGATGTTGCCCATGTATTGTTCTCGCATTGCTGTCGTATGAGCCACCCATGCACTAGGGTCGATGGGTCGCACTGGTTCTTGGCGGGGGACGGTGAAGTAACCTTTAGGGTTAGGATCCCAGCATTTGGCCACGACTAGAATTATAGGACTAAGGAAGAAATCAATTTGAAAAATCATATGTTTTTCGGATGCAAGTTTATTAATAATTATTCACATATGAAATTTTAAAAAGCTAAGAATAAACATACATCAGAGATCATTAAAAAAACACGAGAGACAAAGATTATTCTATTTATTCAGATTAAAATGAATTCCATTATCTAGATTTGTCCAACTGCTCTCCACATTTGTGTTAATCAGAAGGGTTGAATGTGCTTATATTATTTTCTTACCTGACTACAGGGAACTGAAGTTTCAGCAGTAATAAAATAAAAGAACATTTGTTAAAACAATCCTCCTGAACAAGTTAGATTCTGAATGGTAGAGTGTTTAAAGCTAAAGATTAATTCCTCCTACTTGCAAAATCATTTCAAATAGTGCTCAAGGGGTCCCTAGCCAACAGCAATACTAGACATGTAGGATGGGACATGATGCCTGTTAGGCAATCAATAATACATTTTTTTTAGGACAGACAACGCTGTTAATGGCCGGGTAATCATTTACATATGAGTATGGTGACAATGTGAGTAAAGAGCCTTTGCCAAGGTCTCAACTATGTGCCACCCAGGACTTGAACTCAGGACCTTCTAATCCCAAGATGAGTGTCATACCACTAGACCACATAAAGATGATGTTGTAAACCCATAAGTAGCGAGAAATTAAAAAATCATTGATATTGAAAAAAAGATTCTTCATAAGTAATGAATGGGCATACCCTGGTTTTTGCACAGCTTCCCTCAAAGTTTTGACAGCATCATCGTTGCTCATGTTTTCAAAACTTATTCCATTCACCTCTAGTATCATGTCTCCTGGTTCCACTCGTCCATCTTGGGCCACTGCACCTCTGTAGAGACGAGAACTTCATCTTATTGTTCAGGGATAGTGCTATGATCATTTAAATCATATTTATGAACTTTTACCACAGTACAGGATATTGTTAAAAAAAAAAAAAAAAAAGCTACCCGCACTTCATAAAACTGTTAAATATTGCTCCTCCTGATACTGTTTTGTTTTAGAGATTTGTTATCCTAATTTATGCATAATGGCAAAGCAGTTTGAAATTTCAGGAATTTATGTAACCTCACCGAAATTTGATGAAAAGTTGCCCGTAACCCAGAATGATTTGCTCCAGACTGGATCCCCAACATGAAACCAGAGCTTGGGCATCAAACTTATATCCTAATCCATGAGATTATTTTCTCTAGAGAATTCAATGGGATGGGATATAAACAGAAAATATAAAAAAGCAATGACCTCATAGAGAAACGAATACTTACCCTTTCATTATTGAGCCTACATAAATACCCCCATCTCCACCTTTGTTGCTTTGCCCGACAATACTGATTCCTAAAAAGTTAACTGTGTCTGAGAGAGTGGAGAAAATAAATGTCCATAAATATACACATTTAAAGATAGAAAAAAAAAAAAAAGAAATCTAAGTGAAAAGTGGTATAAATGTATGAGAGAATATTGAGACATATTTTGTTTCTTTTTGTTTAAAAATGCATTTTAAAATTCTATGAACTATATATGATCATGCTCTTAATATGAAATTGACCCGATTCATAAGAATAAAAATAACATTAAATTAGGTCAGTTTCTGGATTCCAGTTTTGTGGTTAAAATAATACAAGTAATGTTATAAAGAGCCTAGAGATTACAATCACGATTTATACAATTCTGGCATCCAATAATAGTAAATTCTGGGAGCAATCATAAGAAAAAGTGTTGAGTATATGAACCTATAAATTTACAATCAAGCCAATTCAATAAAAATTCTTATATTAGAAGAGTTGTCATCAGACAGGACTTACCCATATTCAGAGTAACAGTGATGATATTCAAAGACATGGTAGAATCGGTTATACTGCTAAAAGAAGACGCCTAGAAATGAGAGGAAGAAAATGATCCATAAATAAATAAGTAATAAATGAATGAAGTCAATATCTTTGTTTTTGTTTTAAAGGCTTTTACTGCGCTTGCAACACATTATTTAAAAAAGAATTAAAACATCTTGCATATATAAGATAATGAGGAGAAACCAGTAATTAATCACAGAAATATCCTTTTTCAATACATAAACCTTTTTTGGCAAAGGAAAGATGAGAACACACTAACAAGCTATCAAGAATATTTTACCTAATGAAAATTTCCATTAACTAAACTTCCAATGAAGATCATTTTATTCAATTAATTTTTTTTTTTTTTATCAACATATCCACAGTAACGCGTAATATATTTGATTTTTTTCATTTTTACAAGAATATATTTTGATCTTGATTTAGTTAATTAGAAATTATGTTCTTTTTTGTGTTCTGTATTGACAAACTGCTTAAAAATAAACTTTGAATCTATTTCGGCATCAAATGCTTCTTATCATATCCCTTTAGCGAAGAGATTAACTCAGAAATGTAAATCTCCTCCCTCCCATAAATACTTTCTTTAAATTAACAATTTAACTGGCCAGGTTGAGTTAAATGAATGAGTTAACAAAGTTCAACTATGTTATCAAAATTCAAATAAGTTATAAAGTTAATAATTATAATCAAATTAAAAAACATAAAACGATTTTAAAATCCATGCTGTGAGGATACTTTGATTTGGAGGTAAATTTGACAAATATAATACACAAATGCAAATTTCATGCAGTATCATATTTACAAAAGTAAACAATCAAAATGATTTGGAAACCCGAGGTAAAAAATAAATAGATAAACAAAGAAAATGGAAATATATCACCTTCAAATATAGATATATATGATCAACTAGGAATTAAAACGGGGATGCTGCATCACAATAAAATATTCAAGGGACTCAAAAGAAAATCAACATGCCATCTCTATGTTGGTGTTTAATACCTAGGTGCTACAGAATCTTTTTCTACAACGGTACATTGTTCAACATTTTCATCTAACTCACATCACCATCAATGTTTAACAAGAGAAGAATTGAAAACCTAGGGACGCAAGTTCTAATAAATTCTGTCAGTTTTGAACAGAAATTGCCAAATCTTATTTTAAAGAGGGTAAGAAAAAGCAACAAGAGTGGAAACTTGTGACATGGCCCTCTTAAAGAATTTTGAGCCTTTAAAACAAAATTGGGCCATTGTTGACCTTTTGAGTTTTCCGTAGTGGAGAAAATCTAAATGTTACACGCATTTCATACACACACACAAAACTTCAGA
The DNA here is from genome assembly GCF_034508935.2 of Berghia stephanieae. Taxonomy (NCBI): domain Eukaryota; kingdom Metazoa; phylum Mollusca; class Gastropoda; order Nudibranchia; family Aeolidiidae; genus Berghia; species Berghia stephanieae. The sequence goes on along the minus strand of NC_088363.1, from coordinate 54,295,625 downwards.
GAACTGCGCAAAAAAAAGTGAAAGAAAACAAGGACGAGGTGATGGGAAAGCGAAACACCACAGAGAACTTAGAAGATCAATAGTACTGTCAAAACAGATAACAAAATGATATGATAGGTCACAAATCATGGATTTTCAACAGGTATGGGCAGTTATTGCCTTGTTATAAGATTTATGAGCTATGAAAAATATATTGACTTCAAATTCAATAGTAGGCAAACATCTAGTGAGCTGGAAATTCAACTACACAGACATTGTTTTATGAACCGGGTTTTCAAAATCTGATATCAGAGAACACAACAATAAGAGAGAAAAGGAAGGTGAAAATATAGAATATAAAATCAAGAGATAGAAAGATTTGGGTGAAAGAGTGTTTCTATGACACAGACTGCATACATAAAATCAACACAAAATCTTTAAGTTTTTAAGAAGTATCACAAAAATGAGCGTGTTAATATACAATTAATCTGAAGAAGCAATGAGATTGAGATCCACCAACAAATGTTAATATCATGTTCACAGTAACACAATAAAAATCGCTTCACCTTTCTAAATCCTGAAGAACTAGAATGATATATAATACAATGTAAAAAAATGAGGTGTTCACCAAATGATGTTTATCTCAACTTATTTGTCCTTGCAAACATTGTCCAGATTAAAAAAAAGGTTTCCTCACTTTATAATGAGAGAAAATATGGTCCATTGTTTTTCAACACATCACCCCAGCAATATACACTTAATATATTTATATTACTTACAAATAATTGTGCATGCAGGAAAATAATGTGGACATGACAAAGAACACAACACAACCACCATTGCAACAATTCAATTATAACAGTTTCAGTCTGACCAGATTATTTTCCCTTCTTTCAGACAATATCAAAACTTTGAATTTCTATGAGCATATTTTTTTTTAATAAAAGAAAAGAAAAAAGAGTTTTTAAAACTGGACAGAAAAGTCATAAATGTACTACCTTAGGCAATGAAATTGCAATGGATAAATTTTCTTTTAAATTTTTTTTTTTTTTAAACTAATTTCATTCTCCTATGTTGCAATGCCATTGTGTTCACAGTATTAACACTCATTAGTAGGGAGGGAGGACGATACCTTGTTGATACCCACCCTACTGATTGGCGGAGGTCGATGACGCCGTCTTCGTCTACGATGACGGCCATATTTTGATGACATGCCTGTCGTATCTGTAACTGTTGAAAATCTAATGAGAGAAGAAAAAAAAAAATAATAATTAGTTATAGATTATTGTAAAATTCTTTGTTTTTAAAAAATAAAACATTCCTTTCAAGCCCAAAGTTTTAAATCAATAAAATTAAAAAAAAACAGAATGAAATAGAATTATCCATGGATGCCCATGCCTCATCAACTCATAAAAAAAAACAAAACAAAAAAAACCCCAGAAAATAAAACAAATAAAAAAAAACAAATATAAAAGCACTAAAAGGACTGCTAGTCTTAATTAATTATAACCTGTGAAAATAAAATGTTATGATTTGCAACAATAATAAAAAAAATAACATCCAATAATTTTTGTGGTTTCTTTTAACTCAATTTGCATAAATAAATAAATATATTGTCAATGGTAATATATGTTAAAATTACCTGCTGGCTGTATCTTCTTCAGAGTCCACAAAACTAGTTGATTCTAAATCACTACTAAGCATAGTGGATGTTTCATACAGATGCCTAGGGTCTCTGTGCCTATCGTGCTTGGTATGTCCATTCAAACGGGGAACTTGTGAGGATAATATGAAAGAAAAAAGGTTAGAAGGCTTTGAAATAATCTACAGTCCATTAGAAAAAAGAAAATCTCAGGGCAACATGAATTTGAATCCAAAAAAATAAATAATAAAAATAAAATGTTATTCCTTTGCCTAAAGTTTAGATAAAAAACAAGAGAAACAAACCACACAAAAGATTTTTATTTTTTTTTAAATTAAGAAATTTTTCTATTATTTCTCTTTCCGAAACACATTTGGAGGGTGGGGGGGGGGGGGGGGGGGGGGGGGGGGAAGGGGTCACAGGAACTTATTTACGGAATGTGGGATTTGATCTTTAACTTCCTCCATAGTTCATGACATGGACTGGATCATTCATCATGTTTATTCCTATAAGAAGTTTGATTGCCCATTCATGAGGCGAGCTCAGTGTGATGGAGAGTGTTTCTTTTCTTCCTTTGTAAATTTCATATTTTCTTCTTACTCATTTGGAAAACACATGATGAGCAAAATAAATATTTTGTTTTAATTCATTCTCTACAATAATGAAGCTATTTTCATCTAACTCATACACAAGAAATGATTTACTTGGAGACAAAAGAATGATTGGTACCAAAAGAAAATCAATAAAAAATAAGAATCTCTATAAAACATGTCCAAACAAAACAAAACACACACACACAAAGGGAAAGGAAGAACACAATTTAAGTTGATGAATCATGCCATTGACAATGTAAAATGAACAATACAGTAATTCAAGTACATCAAGAGATGCGGGAAAATTTCAGGGTTTTTTTTTTTGTTTGTTTTGCTTTGGATATTGAGGGGAAAAAAAAAAAAGAAATAAAGAAATTGCAATTCAAAAAAAAAAAAAAATATATATATATATATAATAATATGTATAATATAATGATGAAACCAGGTGAAAATCAAAAGTTATCCTCCAAACAAAAATAAAAATATAATATATTGAAACCATGTGAAAATCAGTTACCCCTCCAAACAAAAGTAAAAATATAATATAAAATGAAACCGGGAGAAAATCAGAGTTACCCCTCCAAAAAAAAAAAAATATGTAAAAAATAAGTAAGGCAATGTACACATTAAGGTCTAAGTCACTGCACATAATTGAATAGTTCAAATGCATTCCAATACAACTGGTCTGCAAAACATGACATCTATACAACTGGCATTTGGAACCTAAGAAGTAACAGATTCATATTATCTCAATAGTGAGTCCGAATTGATATTCATCTCAAAATGCAAGACTTGCCACAAATTGTAGTTGAAGTGTGAAACAGGTCCATTGGTATGTAATTAAACTTTGTTTTTGACACATACTCTAAACATTTGACTTAAAACTCCAAATCTGGAGATTTTAAAAAATATATTTGGTCAAATTCAACCACCACCCCCCACCCCTGCTTGAAACCCTGTATGGTCTGCCAAGTAAGTGTGGATGTATGCTGGATATAAATGTGCATATTTACATCAATATCTACATAATCCATATAGTATAAAATTTAAGGTATAAATTTCATAACCTTTTCAATATAGTGATTTTAATTTTTTTAAAGTAAATTTTGGACTGTGAATGTATACAGAGTATTATTGATTTTAAAAATACAGAAAATGCAATAAAAGTGGGATACAAGAGAATGCCAGATTCTTACCATTAGGTGCCATAGACTGCTTAAATCTATAAGCAACTCCAGGCATCCCTATGCCAGGCTGGCCTGATCCAAGCAGCAGAAAGTGAGAAAAAAAGAATCAAAATCAGAAATTTATCCATTCTCCTTAAAAGTTGATAAACCTTGTGCTTTACCTTGTTTCTTTGAATTAGAGCAAACAAATTTAGCTAAATTAATCACAATGCAGATAAATTTGACAAACGAGAAGTTTTTTTCTAATACAAATATGAAAAGTTCGTAAACATAGTATTTATAACGGACAGGAAAAATCCACAACATCCCATTCCCCATAAATTCATTCCATATAAATATTCCAAGTGATTTTAAACTGATACCTCAAGGGACATAATTATGAAGGTAGCTTACCTCTTCTAGTTCCACTAAGGACAGAATCTGACTCAGTACATGTATCACAAGGCTCATCTCTACTCACCACAGAGGCATTGGCACTGTGAAAAGAGACATAAATTAAAAATTCAGTCAGCTGAATTAAATGAGGAGAAAAAAAAAAAAGCAAAAAGAAGTAATGAGCATGATTTCAAAAATACATATCCATGCACAGTAATTGCTTCCAACTATGGATACACAGAACATCCCAAAAAAAGTTTCTTGTGAACAATCAATAATAATAATAATAATTTTTTTCTTAAAAAAGCTTTGACAACAATGAGGAAGAGGAGTGGCAATCTTCATAGGTCTAATTCAGGAAAAGGAAAAGGTAGATTGGCAAAACTGAGAGACACCGAGCAATGACAATGTAGTATTTAAGCTAAAACACAATGTTTAACTAATTTCAACACAAATATAAAGGATAACGTGAATGGTTTTACATCATAATGACTCATAAACCCAAATCAAACGTCTATCAACTGAAGAATAACACAATCAATTTCATCAAACTTGAAGATGTTCCAACTTTGATTTGTAAACTTCCCTTATATTTTTGAAACAATCTAAATAAATAATACCCAAATCAGTGTAAAGCGTTATCACTAAAAAATCAAATTGCTTTTTTTGGAGAGAGGAGGGAGATGGATGCAATTTTCATCAAATTTAAGGACTACAAACCTTTAAAACATACAAAAAAAGGTGTGAATGGAAAAGCATAGGCAATTAAACAAGTTTGTATATAAACATCAAAATTGCAGTGGAAAAATATAATGATAAAGATCATCAAAACATTAAAAAGAAAAGAGGCGGTGGAATAGCCAGATGTAGCATACTTGAAACAAGGCAGAAAGGAGAACGACAAATAAATATATGGAGTAAAAGAGAAATGAATGATTGATAGATGTTATGGGCATTAATAAATCAAAGGAAAAACAACTTACATTCAAATATTTAATGGAATGATACTTTACAATACAGGAATAAAGGAATATTAACATTCTAAAATAATTATCACTAGAAAACATATGATATTTAATTTTAGTGTGGTTTTGGTCAGCAAATAAGGAGTAACGTCACAATCCTGTTTGTAAATAAAAATTGATGAATGATGTCAACACCCACCAAGAGCTGATTAACCAGGTCACAATAGAGAACTCTTATTTCACATTTAGGGGGAAAATTAAGAAAATTATCTCCCAAAGCCTGAACAATCCGAAAACTTAAAATTTCTTTAATGAAGCTCAGAGCTTTAAATAACTAAAAGATCTGACTACAATATTATATATATATATATATATATATATATATATATATATATATATATATATATATATATATATATATATATATATACTTACTGAAAGGATGGAGGCCTACTATCTCCAATACCCCCAAGTCTCTCTGTTGGAAGCTGAACTTCCCCAGTCTGAGAATCAACCACAGACTGATTATCGGAAGCACTATTGTCGGCAGCAACCAACTGTAAAAAAATTAAGATGATAACAAATAGCAAATGTAATATCTTCTAAAAATCAAACTCAAATTCTCATAGGAAAAAAAAACCCTGAAAAACCCAAACCCAAATGGACTTGTGTTTTTTTCAACTTTAAACTGGAACTCATAGCCGTTCATTATGTGGAGACCAGAAGGCATTGCAATTACAGCCCTGTTATCGGCATCTCAATCTTTTTTTTACCAAGAAACTTCGCCCCTATAGATCACAGCGGTTAATTCCCGGGTTATTTCTGACTTTTTAGCAACAAATTTTTCCCTAGTGATACTTAAGGAAATTTATTGTTTATTACCTTTATGAATTGAGAATTAAATCTATCCTTAATTACAGCTACAAAACTAGAAACAAGTAAGAAAAGGAAATATACAACAGAATGTTGAAACTTACCCATGATACTACTCTACCATTGAAACATGGTAAATGTGTGTCGTCATCGCATATTTCCTCTTTCACAACACTGAGAAAGAAATAAAGGTCAAAAAAATAATTAAACGCAATGTCAACGTCTCATTTAAAAAGGCATTCTCCAAGTAAAAACAATTCAGATAATAATAATAATAATAATAATAATAATAATAATAATAATAATAATAATAATAATAATAGTAATAGTAATAATAATAATAATTATGCTGTTAATAATAATTGAGCTTTATATATAGAGCAATATCCACTAAATGTGCTCAAAGCGTTTTACAAGGGGTCCCTGGTCAACAGCAACATTTAACATGTAGGACGGGACATGCCGCCTGTCAGGCGATATTACAATTTTTCGGACAAAGACATCGCTGTTAACGGCCAGGTACTCATTTTACATCTGAGTGCGGTGAGAGAATGTGAGTAAAGAGTCTTTTCCAAGGACTCAACTATGCGCCGAGCGCGAGGCTCGAACCCAGGACCTTCCGATCCGAAAGTGAGTGTCATACCACTAATCCACATAGCCGCACTAATAATAATTATATGCCAAACACACCAAGGCAAAGAGAGGGGGGGGGGGAGGAGTAACTGAACAAAGCTAAATACCACTGTTGAATTAATTTAATCCCTTCCCCTCCCCGACCCCTTTCACAATCAAAAACTACTTTGTTCCTGGGTCAACTATGAATAAACTTTTTTTTTCAATTCAGGATGTGCATAGTAATATACGTACACAAAGACACCAATACTAAGTAATGTTGAAAAGTTCTGGAAAAAATTTTACCAGTTTTTAAAAAATTACATTGCAGGACGAATATCTAATCTACTATGCATAAGCCGGAAAATACTGGGTTTTGAGATGGAGTTGGGAATCCTCAGTGAATGGCCATTTGAGGGGCATCTTTAAATATTTGTATTTCGAACATAGCAACTAGTACAGTATCCCTTCTATAAATACTTTGTAAGATCTGATCTGAAACCATGAGAACCTTGCACAAGACACTATTTCATCAACTCATCAAACTTCCAGACAAAATATATAGATGCAACCTATTTCCCTTTGTTATTTACTGTTGTGACCTGAAACTGTTGCATTTCCGGTAGAAACCACCATTTGGATTTCAATACTGGCCTAAAATGGCCGCTAGGATTTGAGTAAGGATTTTGTTGGAATGAATTTCATGAAGTTTACAACTTTGCCCTGAATTTAATTTTATTAAAAAGTTAAAATGTTAAATCACGTGCCCTCACTGGAATTTTGATTTCCAAAATTCTATTTTTTAGTTATCCAAAGCTAAATTATACCCAATTTTATCCACGACCAAAAGATATACTAAAAATTGGCATTTCTTTTTGACACATACTCCATTGACTCTCCATGGAACTTTTTCTGAGACTGAGACCCATCACTCAAAAGTCCAAAATAACTTGGGTCAAAGCCACAAGGCCATTTATCAGCTCACTGCTGGAGTGCCATATGGACGGTTACCAAAGTTCCTATCTAACTCTAACAAGTAGTACAAGTTTGTATTTGCAAGTACAACTGTCGCGACAAAAAAACACCCCATAGCCATAGGTAACTATAACATAAATGAATGCACTAAGACTTAGACTAGAGAATTTGAACTATTCTACTGTAATTCAAATTCTGTGCATTTGAAAATAATAAATAGGCAGTATCTACGTACATGGTAACCGGGCACCTAGCCTCAGGATCTACGTCACGTACAAGGTAGCTCCAGTAACTGGTTTGCAGCTACCATACAAATAATACAAGTTATGGATAGACCTTGCTCTGTTTGTGTATGTGTGTGTGTTATTTTTAAAAATCAAACAATACAATTTAACCCATTAAAGACAAGATTCGAGGTTACCTTGTATTAAGTTGTACGTAGATCCTGAGGCTAGGTACTTGGTGCCCGGTTAGTAACGAAAATAATGAGACCAAAATATCTGCACTATTCCTCTTTATAACGAAGTTATGCATCCTTAATTGAACCCCTCTAAAACTTTTAGTAGTATTTCCAGTCATAACTTTCTTATGGGCGAGTTGGGTCACACAATTTGACTCCCACTGCTGCAGTCTAAACTGCCTAAGTTAACCGTGTACGTAGACAC
>NC_088363.1:54172759-54282759 GCF_034508935.2 Berghia stephanieae | reverse complement strand
ATGAGATTATAAATACTTATACGACTTGGGCTTTATGGTAGCCAGAGTCACCTTGTTTCTAAAGTTCTTAAGGGAAATCAAGTAGGATATGAGAGTTAGAATAAAATTGAGTCTCACCTTTGAAAATAATACAAGAAGAAGATGTTTACATACTTGTATTAGCAATACAAGATGAAATCTTAAGAAAACATCATTAATCTTCATGTTTCCTTTTTTCTCCCAACAGTCCACATAAAACCATTTTTTCATTTCATACAGTATCAGTTACCTGTTATACATCCTTTTTATGATATCCAACTATGACTATAGCCAGATTCACACCTGAGTCAATTGGGATATGTGTAGCATGTCTTACCCAAGGGTACAATGTTGGTGCTTAACATCACTTGATTTTTGTGACAAGACGAGACACCAATTCACTGAGCCACCAACATACAATTATCCAAGTAACTCCTACTTGATTTGGCACTAACCTTTGAGTCCCGCTCTGAGTGACGCATAGTTGAGCCCTTTTTTGTCATATTCATTCATTGGACTTGGGTGTAAAATGAGTACATGGCCGTTTACAGTGTCATCTTTGTCGAAAAAAAAAATATTGCAATATTGCCTAACAGGTATCATGTCTCGTCCTACATGTTTAGTGTTGCTGTGGGCTAGAGACCCTTGGTAAAGCTCTTTGAACACGTTTTGTGGATTATATTGCACTATATAAATTCACGAGTTTTTTCAATGACAACTTTAGAAATAACCAGCTATAGAATTCTCCATTGAAGCTGAAAATGGAGTTTCCAAACATTTTTGCATATTGTTTTATGTTAAACCATTACTTCTGTTCATCTGTCCTTACAGTTTATGATTAACTTCTTTTTCAGGACGGTATTGGGCTAACATCTCTGACACAATTTTATCTGGCACTTTCTATCAGTGGCGTGAAGGAGACATAACACGACTCACCTTCAAGAAAGGTACAGTGATGGGATATCATAGATTAGTATAAAATGAAACAATATATGATGCTTTACTATTTTTATCTTAGCACACAAAAAATCTGAATCCACTTAAAAGTGCAGTCCAGCTATTAACACATTTTGCTTGATTCCTGTGGACATTGTTTATAAACGCAGACCATTGTATATCTTCTGCTTCCAGTGGCTTTAATGGCTGAGTAGTGGGTAGCTAGATTTAACTTTTGTGAATGTAAAGCATCAATGAATGCGGTAAGTGACTTGATGGGTGATGATCTGAAATATTTGGCTGAATTTCTGTCCTTGAGAAAGGCGCTTCACAAATTATGTTGTACTTGAATTAATACACTAATAAGTATTGACAATAGGCAGTGATGGAATACTTTAGAGGTGATGAAATAAAATTTGGCTCCATGTAGCCTGTTGGAGAAATAGCATTAAGAAACATGGTTATAATTGTGTATTTTACATTTTTTTATGGCACATCTAACAGGTGATACAGTCTATCACAGTCTTGGTGAGGTCACAGCTCTCTCCTGGGTCTCTGGAACATGGATGGTGGAATACGGTAGAGGATTCGTCCCTTCCACATTGATCTTTGCCCTCGCTGACTCTTTCTTTTCGACAACAGATTTTGTGACTGTTTTTTACATAATCCGAGTTTATATCAAAGCGCTGTTATTGGAAGCAGGGTTTTATTTAGGCAATGTTAGCAATTTTATTGAAAACCAGTTTTGATATTTGTAATTGTTTCTTGGTGTTTGATTTAATGGAAATGAATTTATATCGCTCCTTCTGCCTAATCCTCAAGCTGCTTTTACATTAAGTTGAATGCCTTTAAGGGGCGGTTTGGGTCTATTTATGAGGAAATCCTTCAAAAAATTGCTTTTGAGATTTGATGAAAACGTTATTTTGTTATCTTAAAAAATATTATTGAAGTCCATTTTCTCAAAATATACAATAAAGGTATGAAAAACACGAAAAAAGTGTGAAAATTGAAAAGCTATTTTGCTATTTTCTCAGCATTTTTCTAGGGGTATGGGATATCCTGTCAAATATTTCTCAGAATCTATTCTATGAAATTATCTGAAAATTTTCAGTTAACACAGAGGTACTGTACTGGCATGGCAGTTTTTTTCATTGCTTGCTGCTGAAAAAAATCACACTGATTTGCATTGCGGCCGCAAAACCTTCATTTTTTAGCAAATTTATGCTAATTTTCGAGATTTTGCAAAGAAATAGAATAAAAACAATTTTTTTTTTAAAGGCGAAAAAAAGACGAATTTTTTTTCTTTTAATTTGATTTTGTACCTGAATACAATAAATAAGTATTGACAATAGTATCAGTGATGGAATACTTTAGAGGTGATGAAATAAAATTTGGCTCCATGTAGCCTGTTGGAGAAATAGCATTAAGAAACATGGTTATAATTGTGTATTTTAAATTTTTTGTAGAAAAATGTAGAAAGTGAAAGATGATTAATCAAGAGTAGTTTCTTTTTTGTTATCTCATTTTCTTCCTTTTTAATGGTGCTGATATGATCTTACATGTGTTGCAAGCACCGTGAAATCCATAAAAACAAACGAATACCTTTCACTTTCATGAACTAATTATGGATTTTTAGGAAAATCAATCGGAAATTTTTGCAAATTTGTTGCAAATTTTGCTGTTTTTAGCTTGCAAATTGTGGGATCACAAAAAACCGTCATGTCAGAATTATTAAGAGATTTTTGATAGGGTATGAGTATTTGACTTTGTAATGTTCTAATAAAAATCCCATAAGCTAAAGCTGTAAAATCTCTCTATGGTGACATAAAATGCTACAATGTTGAAAAGAGGGAAGAATATGGAGGTTATTCCTGTGTTAGTTTTTGCGGAAAATTTGCCACAAGTTATTCTTTTTGGTGCCAGACCCTCAAAACAGGATGCAAAATGAGTATCAACACAGATAATATATTTTTTTCACCAAAAGTGTTTTTAAAAAAAATATATATAATGGAAATACAGAATGATTAAAACCGCCCAATATAGGTAATTAATTTTTTATAGAAAAGACCCAAACTGCCCCTTAAGTATTATGACATCTTCAAATCTGCTTTGATAAAGGAAAGATTAATCTTCAAGTTTTTTTAGGTGGTTTTGTTTTTGTTGTGTTTTGTTTTGTTTTGTTGTCTCTGGGTTCTTGGTCTTTTTGGGTTTTTTAATTTTTTTTTTTTTTTTTTTTTGGGGGGGGGGGGGGGGGTTGTTTCTTTTTAGAATTTGTTTTGTTTTGTTTTGATTATTAAGAACGTTTCTCAGGAGTTTCAGTTTATGTACTCTTGGATGTTATAGCTATCATTAATGGTAGCTGCTTACAGAATTATTTCTGTCTCTTTTGAAATCGAATGGTTATTGAAATTATCTCTGGTCATTCTTGTTTTTTTTTTGTTTGTTTGTTTTGTTTTGTTTTTTTTTCATTCTTGTAATTTAAGGCCTGAATAGAAATTTAAATTGTTTACATATAATGGACACATGTTCTTAAAAGTCATTATTATACGGACCCAAAAATTATTCCTCCTTATACATGTTTCTGAAATTGATGTGATGCTTTACTTTTTTCCCAGCAGGACTGGTAAAATATTAGTAGTTTTTATAGTGTGCGATAATGCTTTTGATGCTTTTCTACCGTTGATTACTTTTTCTTGCTTTAATTGTAGTTTTGTTACTGGAATGTGGACCTGTTTACTATCCCACCTCTATCAATAAACATTGCAGAGTGAAGCAGATGGAGAAAACTAATTTAAAGTTAAACTGATGAGAAATATTTTTTCAGCTATCAGTTTATAGAACTACACTCATTCTCTTCAACAATGCATATATATATATCAATTTAGCCCAATATGAATACTTTGAAATATAGATTCCGTTTTCAAATTTAATTAACCTCAAGATTATACCAGTGTCAAGTAATGAGTAGGTTGTTTTTCTTCACTTTTTCACATTGTCATCATATTGGTGACAAGTGCTCTGTTTTGTTGAAGGCTTTCGTTGTTGTCCTTTATTCTTCTGATGTAGGTGTAAATGTTATATTATCTGTCAAGCTATCCCAAGCTCTTGAAATATTTGGGCAGATTTGTGTATATATTTGTGACCCAATGCCTCCAAACAACCTTATGTCGGAGTGACATTGATGCTGAAAATCTAGTCTATAATAAAAAATATGAAACTTGGATGTGTTTGGTTGAGTAGCACAAAATATGGTTTCATACCTGGATACCTAGATACCTGGATACCTCTGTATAGAGCTTTTAGACTTGGTGTAGTCTCCTTCGCTCCTCCTCATCTATTAATGATTGGACCAATTTTTATAATTGAACTTGTTTCCTAGGGTGTTGCTTATCTCCAACTCTGCTTTGAATTTATTCAAATTTTTTGCTGATACTGTGGTTTCTTGTAGTTTATTCCAGTTATTTACAATTCTAGATGAAAAAAAGTTCCTTCTTTCATTTGTTTTAAAACGTTCTTTTTTCAGTTTCTTGCTGTTTCCTCGTGTCTGAATGTTCTTGTTTGGTTTAAGGAATCCTGCCTCTACCCTGTCTATTCCCTTTACTATTTTATATGTTTGGATCATATCTCCCCTTCTTCTCCTGTAATCTAAAGTCGGGAGATTTAATTCTTTCAATCTCTCACAGTATGTTTTGTCTTTCAGGTGTGTGATAAGTTTTGTTGCTCTCCTTTGCACTCTTTCCAAACAGTCTTTGTCTCCCTCAAACTTCGGATACCATATGCAGTTAGCATATTCCAGCTTTGATCTAACCATAGTCTTGTAGATGGTAGTCATGTGTTTTGTTTTCAGATTCTTGAAATTTCTTTTCACTATTCCGAGTGTTTTACTAGCCTTAGATTGAACATCTTTAATTTGCTTCTTGAAGTTTAGCTTCCTATCAATAAATACTCCTAGGTCTTTTTCCCCATTGGATTTCTGCAGGGGTTTTTCTTTCATTATATAGTTTGCTTCTCTGTTGTTTTTTCCTAGGTGAAGAACTGCACATTTATCTACATTGAACTCCATCTGCCATATTTCGGACCATTCTTCAAGCTTTTTCAAATCTTGTTGTAAGGTGTTTCTTTCTTCTTCTGTATTAGCTACTCCATAGAGCTTAGTATCATCGGCAAAGATTTTACATTTAGATGATAGATTGTCTGGCAAGTCATTGATATAAATCAGGAAGAGAACTGGTCCCAGTACACTTCCTTGTGGAACTCCACTTGTTACCAGTCTCTCTGTTGATGCTGTTCCATTCACTATCACTTTTTGTCTTCTATCTTTGAGGAAATCTCGGACCCATTTGACTGTCTGATCATTAATTTGATACTGTTCCAATTTCCTGATTAGGCGCCAGTGTGGAACTTTGTCAAATGCCTTTCTGAAGTCGAGGTATATGACATCTAAATTGTTGCCTAATTCCAGGTCTCTCGTCCAGTCATCCATTGTTTCAAGTAGGTTTGTTACTGTAGACCTTCCCGCCATGAAACCATGTTGATCTTTGCTGAATAGTTTGTTCTTGGTCATATGATCAACCATTTCTTCTCTAATCAGCTGTTCCATGAGCTTGCAGACGACAGATGTCAGGCTCACTGGTCTGTAGTTTTCTGGATTTTTTCTGTCTCCCTTCTTGAATATGGCTGTGACGTTAGCTTCTTTCCATTCCCTTGGTAGTCTTCCTTCTTTCATCGACTGGTTAAATATCTTGGTTAGGGGTTCTACTAGCTGCTCTGCTAAGTTTTTTAGGATGTAAGGATGAAGTTTGTCAGGTCCAGGTGATTTACTCTCCTTTAGGTTTTGTAGTCTCTTCATTACTCTCTCTTCAGTAATCGGCCATTGTGTAGTATCTATATTACTTGTTTTAGCAATATCTGGCAAGTTTTTCTGGTTCTCCACTGTAAAGACACTTGCAAAGAAGAGATTTAGCACCTCTGCCTTGTCTTCATCTTCAGATGCCCAAGTGCCATCTTCTTTTTTTATGTCACAGGTTCCCTGTCTTGTCTTCATTTTACTGTTTACATAACTCCAGAATACTTTAGGATTTTCTTTCGTTTCCTCTGCTATCTTGTTCTCATACTTTTGATGCGCTTGTCGGACTATTTTAGTAGTTGCGTTTCTCACTCTTTTGTATTTGTCCCAATCCTCTTCCTTTTTGCTTCTAGAGTATCTTCTATTTACTGCCTTCTTCTTCCGTAATGCCTCTCTCACTTCCTGCGTCATCCAAGGTTGATTTCTTCTCCCAACCCGGTTCCCTCTGCTTTTCGGGATGTTTTTCTCGAAGCATTGGTTAAGTACTCTGGTAAATCTACTCCAGTTGTTTCCTACGGTGTCCTCGATTAGTATTTCCTCCCATTTGATATGCCCCAGTTCCTCTTTCATACTCTCTAGATCAGCCTTCCTATATCTGAGTGTCAGTTTTTCATCTACAGTCTCTGATGTCGCCCTCAGTTTTAGGAATATGGTCGCATGGTCGCTTTTTCCAGTGGGTGGCTCAGTCTTAGGTCGATTATGTCATTTTCTTCCTCCATCAATATCAAGTCCAATACGTTGGGCTTCTGGTTTTTTCTCTGTCTCGTGGGTTCTTTTATTATCTGTTGTAGGTAGCAATCTTCAATGGTTTCTATGAAACTTTCCTCCAGGCTTCCCTCTTTTGGTTCGTCCATCCCTTTCCACTCCAGTTCCGGCATGTTGAAGTCTCCCATAATAATTATCTCTGAATGCTTTTTTTGTGATGCTCTCCTTATCATCTCCAACATTCTCTCATTATTTTCTCCTGTGCTATTTGGGCTCCGATAAATCACTCCTACTAGTATCTGACTTTGTCCAGTTACTCCAATCGAGCACCAAGCGCTCTCCCTAAAGTCGTGATCTGTGAGTTCCTCTATGGGGTTAACCTTCAGGTTCTCTCTCACCAATAAGTATACTCCTCTGCCGGAAGTTTCAAAATCTCTGCTAGCTATTATAGTGTATCCCTCAATACCTAACTCTGCTATTGTTGGGTGTGTTGTTGCATTCTTTGGCTTAGCTTCTGTTATTGCTATCACATCTGGATCTTCTTCTTCTGCCATAGCATAAAATGCATGAAACCAACATTTCATATTTCATTTTATCTTTAAATTCACTTTTTGTATCTGTTTCACTCCAATACAATACCAGTTTGATCTGGGGGAGGGGTCACATTTTTAATACATGGGATGTTACCGGCTATAAATTTCAAAGCACCCCCCCCCCCCCCCCTCTTATAAATTCCTCTAAAAGTATAAAAAACAGAGACAGAGATTGATTTGTAACAAAATATGTTTAAGACTGGGTATGATCACAATTTTGATAAGAGTCTGAAAACCACAGATCGTGTATGCATTTACAAGTGTTGAAAGGAGCATATTCCTCTCTCTTTGTGCAATACTTACTTACCTAA
The DNA here is from genome assembly GCF_034508935.2 of Berghia stephanieae. Taxonomy (NCBI): domain Eukaryota; kingdom Metazoa; phylum Mollusca; class Gastropoda; order Nudibranchia; family Aeolidiidae; genus Berghia; species Berghia stephanieae. The sequence continues at coordinate 54,275,350 of NC_088363.1, read as the reverse complement.
ACTCGTTTTAGTTTGTATAACTGACATCACATCTTTGCCTCTTCTCTATCCCCATATTTATTTTATATGGATGAGGCTGCTTTAATTTTATTTTGGATTGTGGAGGTTGATTTTGTGTCTTCCTCTATTGCACAGTATTTAGGACAAGAAGGCTATCATAAGTTCACTATTTTTCACTTTTTATAAAATGCTCAAACCCTGTTTCATTCAGTGACAGTGATTCATGTTAACCCTATTAAGCTTTAAAAAATAATCAATCTTTAAGTACAAGGGGTGTAATATGATATCAAACGGCACCCAATGAACTTTTTCAAAGTATTTTATAATTTGGGATTGTACTCTTGTCCTTAATAGCAAACTATTGATCTCTGATATTTGTACCCTTCGACATATATGACTTTGTTTCTTTGCTTTGGGATTATGTTACCGTACTGTATTCGGTTGCCCATATCTGGCCTTGCATCTTTTATTGTGAAGGAGTCTGTTAAACAGATTGTATTTTTGCACGAGAGATGGTATTTTTGAAATATTGTAAATCATTTCTTCATACTACAATATTTGTGTATTTCTATTTTTATATGTTTTCTTACCAATTTGAAAGCACACCTATTGATGGGGACGCTATGCTTGTGTATGGGGGTGATTTTTAGATGATATCATTGAGTGATTTTAAGAGCTAAAGATCATCTTTCGATATTGATTTGTCCATTCCCCATATACATAAATAACATTCCAATTTTGGTTGTTTGTATTTTTTTAAAAAATTTTAGTAATTGGTAAAAGATTGTTGTTCTATATTTCCCTTTTTTAAAAAAATAGAAATTCTCATAATAATGTTTTCTGTTGTGTGAGAATTGTTCAATGAAATAAGACTTTATAAACCACATATATGTGAATTCATTATAGTCATGTACTACAAAAGTTTGCGTGGTCCATGGTGAAAACTATATTAATCATTACTAAAATACTCACATCAAATAGTCACTCACATTTTATAGTACAAAACACAGGTAGCAAAATGTAACTGCAGCAAGGGAGGTAACGTGGCACAGCTATATGATCTTTGCTTAGAAACTTGGATGTACCAGGTTTGACACATACTTGCTGGGCTGTATCCTGCTCTAGCTAACGCTGTGGCACTGTGGTGTAGTTGACACCTGGATATTTTTGTCATCCCTTGAATTAGACCCTGATGACAAATTACTCCATGGAGGATTCAATGGAATTTTTTAATTTATAATTATTATTGTTATTGATAATAGTAGATAGTTTTTTGGTATCACTTTCCTCTTTAAATATTTATTGAGTCAAATATGTAGATTATTATTTTTCCATCGGTTACAGAATCAGAAGTGCTATAAAGGTAAGGGAAGTAAAATGTTGTTTTCAGATGTATTATTTTATTATAATTTTTGTGCAGGTGTTTCACTTAATCTGAATCAAATATTGTTATGTATAGATATTTGAATGATTTGTACCAATAAGTGAGTTTGTATATTTTTACTTTCAATCGTCAAATCATTGTTACATTGTATTTTTCTAATGAAGTTATGCTATAACACCATCAATGATTTGTGGTACTGTTACATGAATTATTGATGGTATACAGTAGGGTACAACTATAAAATCATATTTGCTTATTTTGTATTTTTTAATATGAAGTTTATAAGCTGTTCATCTACTATTGATGGTATGCTATGAAGCAAAACGCTCATCAGTTCTATTCGCCAAAACAGTCATTACCAGCACTCAAATTTATGTGTGTGTAGTCTTTTAAACAGAATTTAGTGAGAGCTGATCACATATCAGGTGGTTTAAAGATAATAAGTGCTGAGGGAAGTCAACTTCATTCTCTCTACATTCCGAAAGAAAGGAGAAAGGGTGCCATACGGTTTCTCATTTCTACTGCGAATAATATATTAAAGAATGCAGAATTTATATTGGGGCACAGGGAGATTGATTAAGACAGGCGATATTGTAATTGTAGTTCTAGGCCCTGTCATCTCTCTCAAAAGATTTTTAAAAAAAATTTCTTAAGTCCATTCAAACTGTTCTATTTAAACAATGCTTGCTTTCTGTACTCAATATATTCATAAACGTCAACTATCTTTATAATTTGGTAATTATACATATCTACTCACCTACCCGGAAGTGTTAAATCTACATGTTATATATTACACAGGGTTTATATATTAAATCTAAGGTTTTTTTCTTGATTTTATCGCAGGTCGTGACGTTAATACCTAATTTGTGATCTATGGCCTCAAATTGCTATTGATTCAGGATGAATCAGACGCCGAAATTTGAATTTCAAGTTAAAATAAACAGAGAAACAATGATATTTTTAGTCTTTTGCACTTGAAGAAATTATGCCTATTCTTGTTAATAAAACATGTTCATTTAATCAAAGTCTCATAATGTTGACTGCCTATACATTAAATTTTGAGTATCTAAATCACTCTGACTGACATAACAACATTTTGAGGCAGTAGGTCACATTTCACTTCACATGTATACACTTTAAAAATTAATTATTTTTAGTTAATTTAATGACAGTAAATACTTTAATGATGACGGGCAAATAGTGGTACGTTTGGTTAATTGGAGGGCCATCAGGTGATGATATATTCAATGTAATTTTATACAAGAAATTTAGTGTTTTATAAGTGTAACAAATTGCTGGGTCATTTATATACTGTAGAAACCATTTTTTAAACTATAAATAAAATGTTGTAACTCTTCATTTTGGTTTTGATGGCTATAGTTGAGCTGTTCGATATTTCTAAAAACAAAATATACAGTATTTACCTTCAATAAAATAGAAATTCTTGTTGATCACATTGAATACAATTTCCAAGTGAATTCAGGTACAAGATTTATCCATTTTGCTTTTAACCTCTTAGTTACTTTATGTTCGATAAACCTTTTTAAAAATGTATTACTGGGTGGGGTTCCCGATCTGCCATAGTGGGCAGGGATGTACTTGTATCTGTTTTCCAATTGCTTTCTGTCTTTGTCTTGGAATGGGATTACTTAGTTTTGAAGGCTATCATAAGTTCACTATTTTTCACTTTTTATAAAATGCTGTTTCATTCAGTGCACAGTGTCAGTGATTCATGTTAACCCTATTAAGCTTTTAAAAATAATCAATCTTTAAGTACAAGGGGTGTAATGTGGATATCAAATGGCACTCAATTAACTTTTTCAAAGTATTTTATAATTTGGGATTGTACTCTTGTCCTTAATAGCAAACTATTGATCTCTGATATTTGTACCCTTCGACATATATGGCTTTGTTGCTTTGCTTTGGGATGATGTTATCCCCATTATCCCCCGTTTTACTACCGATAAAATTAATTAAAAGTGTCGCGAGTGCTGCAAAGCCCCTAGAAATGAGTAAATAGTAGCGACAAGACTTCAATTTTTCATTACTATTCAACTTTTATGACTGCTTACAAGAAACTTATGGACCCGGTTTATGTGACTTTTTATGCATTTACATCTATTTTTGATAATTAAATGTATTGCTTTGGTTGTGACATAATAGTTCTTCATTTATTTTATTTGATATTTTTTTGTCATAATCAGTATTCACAGTTCATGTGGCTTGTGATGATCTTAATAATTTACATTTGGATGGTGATCCCTTGACAATCCCAGGACCGGGAGATCACTTGCTGTCTCTTCTATCCCCCTATATCTGTTTTCTGAGTTCCTCTCTGTCTTTATCTTGGAATGGGATTACCACTTGTTTTTGTCCTGGCCCTTGCCAGAGTCCTTGGCTGAGAGGTAAACCGTATAATTGTATAGTGTTAATTTTGGGAAGGGATATTTTTTATAAATGTATAAATCATTTCTATGGTATGTACTGATCGTTATATTTTTGTTTTTAACATATCTTGTAAACATTTTAGTGTGTTCCTCTTCGTGGGATACTTTGCTGGTGTCAGGATGAGACTTTTAGGGGATCTCAAACTAAGTCTACCTGCCCCCGCGTTTTTTTGCCATTTCAAACGCCAAAATTTGCCATAAAAAATGGTAAGATTTGCCATCAAAATAGCAAAATTTGCCAAAAATTTGCAGCTAGTTTTACAAAAATCAAACAATTAAAACAACATGTACGATAAAAAAATAGACACAAAAAGGGCATTTTGTAGAATATTGATGTCACAACATGTCAACATGAATTTATTTACATTTCGAATGGTTTGAAATAATATTATAATAATTATAATAGCCATAGTAAGTAAGTAAAAAAAAAAAAGAAGGAAGTAATCAAAATATTTTATTAACTATTTAGCTTCTTAAAAATTGGGAAATCAAAGTGAACAATCGGATAAAAAATTCAAAATTTGAAAAACTAATTAAGGAGAGGAAAAAAATAACAATTCACAAGGAAAGAGAAACAAAATCCATTTTCCAATGGGGGCACATTAAATTTGTATTCTCTAGTTACTATCCAATTTTGAGCATTATTATTATTGCTTTGTATTTCAATATAGGCCTAATGGGTTTTTTGAATGATTATGGGCGCGGGTGGTTGGATGGGAGCATCACCCTTGAATCATATACCTATGATGTTCGCATGGGTGTACGATCCGATAGTGATGTCGTTTCTTCTTCTCTTTACTAGCCTATCCTGCTTCTTTGGTTTGTGATTGTATTTTTGACAGGGGATATTTTTTTTTCTGTAAATCTTCTGCCTGTTTGTTCTTGGTTATTTATAATTTAGCTTATGATATCTTTAGGTTATGATTTTGATTTACATTTGTACTATTTTTGTTAGATTGCTTGTTTTTTTTGTTTCAGCGGTCTCTCATATAACCTCAATTGTGTTGGAAGAGACCTAAAGCAACAAACAAAAATGATTATGGGATGAAGGACGCGAGAGCTCTTCAGTAAAAAGAAAAAAAAAAAAGGCTGGGTGGGGATCATGACCTCCCATAGTGGGCAGGGAGGTACATGCTGTGTCTTCTATCCCCCCATACCCGTTTTCCAATTGTTTCCTGTCGTTGTCTTGGAATGAGATTACTTAGTTTTGTCCTGATCCTTGCCGGAGTTCCTTGGCTGGGAGGGAAACAGTTGAATGTATAGTTATTGTTTTGGGAGATGATATTTTTTTCCTTGTAAATCATCTCTCTGTTATGCATTGTATTATGTTTAGTTTACATATTATATTATATGATTGGTAAACATTTGAGTGCATTCCTCTTAGTTGGGACCTGTTCTCGTGTCTGGATGAGAAGTTAGGTGATCTCAAACTAAGTACTTTGATAGTGTGCTCTTGGAATCTACAACTGTTCCCTATTTGAACCAATTCCCCTTTGTCTGCCCTATTCTTGTATGCTTTAATTGTAATTCTAGAACTTTTTACTATCCTATTTTCTTCCTTTTTACTGATGCTGATATAACCTTAATGTGTTGCAAGCGCCATAAAACCCTTAAAAACAAAAAAACAAAACAAAAAAGGCGAAAATGAAAGCTTGGGATCTCCAATAGCCTAGGCTAGGCCATAGAGGTGGGAGGTTAGGCCTAGACATGTTTGTCCATTATTTAGTGCCAATTTTGGATGCTAGCATTGAAAGTCGACTTCTTTTCACAATTTTTCATAGCTTTTGTTATTTTTTAAAAACAAAAAATCGTCAATTTAGCCTAAAAACGGCGAAAATTGCGGCTTTTTGCGGCCAAATAAAAATTTGCGGCTTTTTGCGTTCAAGGGTGAAGTTTGCGGCCGCGAAAAACTGCGGGGACAGGTATACATTGATGGTATGCTCTTAAAATCTACATCTGTTCCCTATTTGAACCAATTCCCTTCTGTCTTACTTTTTCTTGGTTGCTTTAATTGTACTTCTATATAAGTAATTTTTTGACTTTCCTTTTTACTGATAGAGTGCTCCTGGAATCTTCATATGTTCCCTATTTAAACTATTCCCCTTTATCTTCCCTTTTTTCTTGTGCTATCAATTGTAAATCTTTCTTTTTTTTTTTTTACTATCCTATTTTCTTCCATTTTACTGGCGCTGAATCGACTTAAATGTATCGCAAGTGCCATAAAACCCTTAAAAGCAAACAAAACTAACATTCTGTCTGTGTCTTGGAATGAGATTAATTGGTATTGTCCTGGCCTTGGCCGGAGTCCCTGGCTGGTGGGGAAACAGTCAAATGTATAATTATAGTTTTAAGAGAGGATATTTTTTGTCTTGTAAATTATCTCTCTGTATATATCATGTACATGAAACAGTCTTCTTTTCCCTCATAACATATCATTCCTATTGGGTGGGGTTCCTGACCTCCCATAGTGGGCAGGGAGGTACATACTGTGTCTTCTATCCCCCTATGTCTGTTTTCAACATGCTTTCTGTCTTTGTCTTGGAATGAGATTACTCGGTTTTGACCTGGCCCTGGCCGGATACCCTGGCTGGGAGGGAAACAGTCAAATGTATAGTTAGTTTTGGGAGATGATGTTTTTTTTTCTTGTAAATCATCTCTCTGTTATGCACTGTATGTTTTGTTTGTGTATTATAATATATGATTTGTAAACATTTGAGTGTGTTCCTCTTCATAGGGACCTGTGCTTGTGTCTGGATGAGACTTTTAGGTGATCTCAAACTAAGTACACTGATAGTGATAGTGTGTTCTTGGAATCTACATCTGCTCCCTATTTGAACAAATTCCCCTTTGTCTGCCTTATTCTTCGATGCTTTAATTGTAATTCTAGAACTTTTTACTATCCCATTTTCTTACTTTTTACTGGCGGTGATATGACCTTAATGTGTTGCAAGCGCCGTAAAACCCTTAAAAACAAAAAAACAAACATATCATCCCTATATGTTGGTATAAGTATTAATTTAAACGTATTTTGTCATATATCAACAAAACTTTCTAATGTAGGTGCATTGTATATTCTTGAATAAGGCCACATTGAAAGGCAAAGACAAAAGATGGCTTTGAGAGGATAGAAAGGGAATTTTAAAAAAAACTTGAGCACTTATGTCGGGCAATATCTACTATACATACCCAAAGTGCTTTACAGTGGGTCCCTAGCCAACAGCAACACTTAACAAGTAGAAGTAGAATGAGACATGATGCCTGTTTGGCGATATCACAAAAAAAAAAAAAAAATTCCGACAGAGACAACATTGTCAAGGGCCAGGCATTCATTTTACAGCCCTATCTAAGGATATAATGATGCACTGCTCAAAGAAGTGGAATTCGAACCCTGGATCTTTCGGACCAAAGGTGAGTGTCTTACCACTAGACCACATATATACTTTCATTGCCTTGAACTCTGATTTTTAAAATCCATGTAACTTTATCAAGCATAAACTTCACCACGTGGATTTTTTTCTAAATTTACTTGAGAAAAATCCATTTAATTGTACAAAAATATTTGAAAATGAATTGTCATTAGAACAGTACATTTTGTCAAAATGTCTGAATCAGTTGTAGCAGAAAATATGTGACCAATGTAGGTAATAAAATGATAAAATAAAAATCTTCATTGCAATATTTATTTCCATCGTAGCTCTTACATTTTGAAGCAAATGTGTATTTCTGTTTCTTCTTCAAGCAATACGTCTTACTGTTTGGTGATTGCAGGTGGTCTTTAATCTTGTGAGAAATCCATCATATTCCTTTTTTTTTTTTTTTTTAATTTCAAGAGTTTAACTGCCTTGAAACTCCCGAATAACTAACATAACATAAATGAATAGGTAGATAAAGAAAGAATTTTGCAGAAGATGAATTATGGTCGATTGAATTGGAGGTTATCGTGCTAAACTAGTACATAATTTCAAAACTTCAAAATGATTGCCATCGTTACCATAGCAACCAAGTCGCTCTTAATGGGAAAAAGTTTACGGAGTAGCAACCATATCTAGTACACTATTTGTACATATTTGATCATGGGCCTGTTTTAACCTTTTGCGACGGTTTGAGAGTATTTCAGCCCATGCATAGCAATTTTGTTATCAGACCTACAAGTATAAGTAGTTCTCGCTAACACCTTTTTTATATTTACCTATTTATTTGATTGTTTGCGGGTGGTTGGATGGGAGCATCACCCTTGAATCGTATACCTATGATGTTCGCATGGGTGTACGATCCGATAGTGATGTCGTTTCTTCTTCTCTTTACTAGCCTATCCTGCTTCTTTGGTTTGTGATTGTATTTTTGACAGGGATATTTTTTTCCTGTAAATCCTCTGCCTGTTTGTTCTTGGTTATTTATAATTTAGCTTATGATATCTTTAGGTTATGATTTTGATTGACATTTGTACTATTTTTGTTAGATTGCTTGTTTTTTTGTTTCAGCGGTCTCTTATATAACCTCAATTGTGTTGGAAGAGACCTAAAGCAACAAACAAAAAAAAATATTTGATTGATTTATATTGGAAACATTTGGTATTTCATGACTAAGTTATCGGACATTATTAGACTCCTCGGGATTATTTTTGCATTGTAACGGACAATATTTTACGCGATGATCAACGTGAACCAACGTGTACTAAAAGTGTGTAAAAGCAAGATATATAGATAGTAGTACCAGAGAACTTCATGGCGACGATTCATGGTTTTGATTTGGAGTAAATCATTGTTTCGGAGACAATGAGTTAAAAGATGTAAACAAACTTGCTTTTAAAAAGTAGGACGGCAAATCACGGAGACGGCTATATAAGGCTGCCAATTTGACATGTTTTAAGCCAAATTTAAAATGTCCGGTACATTATTATTATTATTATTATTATTATTATTATTATTATTATTATTATTATTATTATTAGATATAAATGCAATTTATTTTATCAATCTTACTGATTTCACAGGCAGAATAGCATGACAAATTAATCTACCAGTGTATTCATTTTATCCTGTTCTATTATTGTAAATTAATTATCAAGCGATGCTTACGCTTTCTAAGCTCACAATCTTATTTTAAAATCTCACAGATAAATATTTAGTCATTGTTTAAACTGACTCTGGTGGTGTGTTTTTGTTTTTATTTTGTTTTTTTGTTTTTTTGTTTGTTTGTTTGTTTTTTTTCCAATAAGTCCAAGCACTCAAAGACTTTTGTTAAGGAAATGGTAGGTATTCAAATTATGTTCATTTATTTGTTTTTGTTGTTCTATTTTCAGGAGAAGCTTTTTAAAATGTGTATCATTATTGACAATTCTACTCAATTTGGCTGTCATTTCGTTTATATGGAGAGAGAGCGAGAGAGAGAGAGAGAGAGAGAGAGAGAGAGAGAGAGAGAGAGAGAGAGCATTAAAAAAAACAACGACGTATTTTCGCATCCCAGAACTGTGAATGTCGCACTTGGTCATTGTCAATTTTCCAAAACTTGTTTGGCATACTTTTTCAAAATTATGTGTCAAACTGTCTGTCAGCTGCTGCAAAACAAAAATAAGTGGTGAATGATGGCGGACGACACTGTTGTTTTCTCGAAAAGTGACCTTCCTATTTTGGCATATCCTGCCATCGCTGATATAAGAAGACAAGGGCTGCTTTGCGATGTTACACTCAAGGTATGTGAAATGCATTAGTTACAAGAAATCAACAACTTGCTCTTGAACTGTGTCTATTCAGCTGCCAATTTGCCCGTCGATCCAGTAATCTTGACACTGACACCGTCCTCAGGCTCAGGCCCCGTCGTCGACACATTACCAATAATGTGACCTGTCTGGGGATAACAAAATTTCGTTTTTCCCAGACACATACTTGAAACTCCGCTCTTTTAAACAATTATCCACATTCAGAATATGAATGGAATGTTTCCAAATGCACATATCTAGAAATAAGGAAAGTTCGTAGCATTTTCATTTATCAATGATTTACCAGAGACTGTATCAGGCTTGTGTTCTATGTATGCAGGTGATACGAAAGTGTATGGTGAGGCTGACAGTGAGGTTGATATAAAGAGACTTCAGAGTGATCTTGATAGTTTGGTCGATTGGGCTGATACTTGGCAGCTAAAGTTTAATGCCGACAAATGCAAAGGGCTGCCTCTATTCTCACCCCCGGGATGAGAATAGAAAAGCGATCGAGCTCTCACCCCCGGGATGAGAATAGAGGTAGTTGCCCCTTCTCGCTATTCTCACCCCTGTAACCAACAGGTAGGGAAGGTAGCCTAGCCTAGCCGCCGTCCCTTCTCGCTATTCTCACCCCTGTAGTGTAGGGTCAGCTTAACACCCCCCTCCCCCCTTCCTCACTACTCTCACCTGATCATCATCATCTCTCTCATGACTGTACTTTTAGTGGTACAGGACGTAAGGAGGGTGAACATGCAGCCCCACCCCTTCTCGCTATTCTCATCCCTGTTAACCAACAGGTAGGGAGGGTGCCCCGACCCTTCTCGCTATTCTCATATCTATTAACCAACAAGTAGGGAGGGTAGCCTCACCTAGCCGCCGTCCCTTCTCGCTAATCTCATCCCTGTGTAGGGTCAGCTTAGCACCCCCCCCCCCCTTCCTCGCCACTCTCACCTGATCATCAAATCTCTCCTGGTACTGGACGTAAGGAGAGTGAACTTATATGTCATGCATTTAAAATGTAGACTGGCTGGCTTGAGATATGGGAATCATTGTTGGAAATCTGTCTACGGGATTCTCTCTCTCTCTCTCTCTCTCTCTCTCTCTCTCTTCTCTCTCTTCTCTCTCTCTCTCTCTCTCTCTCCTCTCTCCCCCTCTTCCTCTTCTCCTCTCTCTCTCTTCTTTTCTCTCCCCTGTCTCAATTTATATCTGGCTGTTGATTAGGTAATAGTAATACGGGATGAGAATAGCGAGAAGGGGTGGCGGCTAGGCTAGGCTACCTACCCTCCCTACCTGTTGGTTAACAGGGGTGAGAATAGCGAGAAGTGGCGAGGACCTCTATTCTCATCCCGAGGGTGAGAGCTCGATCGATTTTTTATTCTCATCCCGGGGGTGAGAATAGTCCCTTCGATTGCAAAGTGCTCCATTTAGGCAACAAAAACCAGAAAGCAACCTACACAATGAGAAAACATGGGAGTGAGGAGATAATTGATTTACAAGAGACAACATTGGAGAAAGATCTGGGAGTTCATATGGACCCAGAGCTCAAGTTTTCACAGCATTTGGAAAGGCAGGTCAACAAAGCTAACAGAATGCTTGGACTGATAAGGAGATCTTTTGACTATCTTGACTGTGACACTATGAAGTTAATGTTTGCAGCTTTGGTCCGACCACATTTGGAGTTCGGAAACTGTGTATGGGCACCTTATCTTGAAAAGGATAAGAAGCTTATAGAGAGTGTGCTTAGGCGAGCAACAAAGGTCACTGGTGGACTCAAGGACTTGAGTTATGAACAGCGCCTGAAAAGAGTAGGACTGCCAAGTATGGTCTATCGGCGTTTCAGAGGTGATATGATTGAGACCTATAAGTTCACACATTGCTTGTACGCGACTCAGGATAGGCTGTTCACAGTAGACAAAAAATCAGTCACCAGGGGCCACTCATATAAACTTCTGAAACCCAGAGTTAAAACCACCCTTCGACAGAACTTTTTTACACAGAGAGTAATTGAACGTTGGAACGCATTGCCAGCAAATGTCGTTGAAGCGCCGAGTGTCAATGCTTTCAAGAATAGATTAGATGCTGTGATGGAAAGTTATGTGCATAGTGTAGAAGTGCCTCCCACCCAAAATAGCTATGATCAAAAGATCAGTAGAGAAAGTGTAGTGTAGGCTAGCCCCTGATCACAAGATCAGGTAGGGAAATGCATTAGATCAGTTGTGAACAAGACATTCAGTGACTGGAAAGACTCGGCGACAGGCCAGTGGCCTAATCAAGCGACGTCGATACCTTCTATTCTATTCTATTCTTAATAAAATATCTAATATTATTAGTAATAAAAACATAAAATTAACCAACATTAAATCAGTTGTTACTAGACGTCTACATATACACAATATACGTCGACTTCGAAGTGGGTGTAATGGCCGAATGGTTTAGTCGTCTGCCCTGGAAGTTTTACCAGAATCGACGTTGCAGGTTCAAATGCTGGTTCCGCCACTTAAAAAAAAAAAAATATTATTCCGTCTTTTTTTTACAGAACGTTGCAAAGGATAAATGAATTAAATGTCCCATCCATCCTCCCCCCACCTTTTTTTTAAAAATGTCTTTCTCTCTCTCTCTCTCTCTCTCTCTCTCTCTCTCTCTCTCTCTCTCTCTCTCTCTCCTCTCTCTCTCTCTCTCTCCCCCCCGTTCCTTTCTAGTTTCTAGCAAATTGTCATATTCGTCCCCACTCCGATCTCAAAATGTGTCTAAAAAGAATAAATAATTAAAAAGCAAACAAACAGAAATATTCAGAGAGTGACCAAGTGGTCAGATAGAGGAGAAAAAAACAAACAATAATTAAAAAAAAAAAAAAACAATTTTAAGAAACGGAACAAGAGGCCCAAAAAAAGGAGAAAAGAATAGACTCGCACAAAAAAAAAAAGAGCTGGGGGGAGGATGGAAGGGACATTTATCCCTTGCAACGTTCTGTAAAAAGAAGACGGAATTTAGAAAAAAAATAAAAGTGCCGGAACCAGGAGTCGAACCCACAACGTCGATTCTGGTAAAACTTCCAGGGCAGACGACTAAACCATTCGGCCATGACACCCACTTCAAAGTCGAAGCATATTGTGTATATGTAGTAACAACTGATTTAATGTTGGTTAATTTTATGTTTTTATTAGATATTTTATTAACTTTCCTTATTTCTATGTGCATTTGGAAACATTCCATATTCTGGAATGTGGATAATTGTTTAAAAGAGCGGGTTTCAAATATATGTGTCTGGGAATAACAAATTTTCATTATCCCCAGACAGGTGTCTGGGGATAATCACAGCGATATATGAAAATGAAACAAAACAAAACAACAAAAAAACATCACAAGAGGTATTCTTGAATTTACTTTCGATTGTTTACCAATTTGTTCCATTGTTGATCACTCATTCTTCATCGTTGGGCAAATAAGGAAACTTGGAAATTGAATGACTATACTATGACTATGAGCCAGAAGAGGGGTGTGTGAATGTGTTTAGTCGTGGTTATAATTATAAGCTTTCAACTATCATCTGGACGATCTTGATTCAATTTCTGCTTCTGGCATCTCATTTTTTGTCCTCTTTCATTCATGAAGTTTCTTGACCCTCTTTTTTTGTTGCTCTGTTAGCCATATTATCTAGCTAGCGGCTGAGGCCAAGGCAATATTTTGCACACCTTAGAATATACTATAAGTCAAAGATATATATTTCCAAGGGGATTATTAAAATTAAAAGCGATTTCTAAATATCTTGTCATGTAGTGTAGCATCAGCTAGGAAGCTTTTATTATTATTATTTTTTTTAATATGACAGTGCTGCTTGAGATCGATTGAAGAAGATTTGGTATTGCTCAGCCATTGAAGTCACAAAACACATTATTTATAGTAATATCGTGTGCTATTTCCACTTTCAGGCTGCAGACCAGAAATTTTCAGCACACCGCATCATCTTGGCAGCCACAATCCCTTACTTCCATGCCATGTTCACACACAACATGGTGGAAATGAAACAAACAGAGATAACTATGGAGAGTGTAGAGCCAAGGTAGGATAACACAGGAGTACTTAGCCCTTTAAACGTAATACTTAATTTATTTAGTTTATTAGTTGCATAAACATGAGCTTTATAGAGCGCAATATCCACTAAACATGCTCAACAAAGTGCTTTACAAAGGGTTCCTGACCAACAGCAACATGCAACATGTAGAACGAGACATGTTGCCTGTTAGGTGATATTACAAATTTTTCCGACAGGAACAACGCTGTTAATGGCCAGATACTCATTTTGCACCTGAGTACGGTGAGAGAATGTGAGTAAAGAGAATTCAACTATGCGCTAAGTGATGACCGAGCCCAGGACCTTCCGATCCTAAAGCGAATGCCATACCACAAGACCACATAGCGGCATAAACATTGTTTATTCAAAGCATAATAATCTCTTCCCCATCATTCACCAAAAGATCTGTAAAAGCGATGGATCTAGAGCTTCAAATAACTGGTCTGTTAGTGAAAATGGCGAGGCATGATGCCGGGTTTTAATAAAATTGAACCCTGTCTGTAAGGCTTAAATTTAAACAATCTTTCAAGTCAAGTATCTGATTCAGCTCTTTGAGACTGTAATGTATTTGAATTAGGCACTCTGGGTCTAAACGACAATAGAAATTAAAGAATTGTTGCTGAATGTTGTATCACATTCATTGCTTAGAGGCTTGTTTCCATTTTCATGAAGATGGATCGCATAGATGTCAAAGCAAAATTTTCTTAAATCAAGCCTTGTTACTATATGATATTTTATTGTTATTTAATTTCAGATTGAATCAACACTCTCTTGTTCAACATTCAATTGAATAATTGTAAACACGAGAAGTAAAGAGAATTATTATTTGACCTGTTACAGAGGTTATATAGCAGTTGTAACAAATTGTATAAACTAATTACAATGAAATAAAGTTCAGTCAATGATAGAACAATGTTTTATTTTCAATTAACTAGTTGTTGTTTTTGTTTTGTTTTTTTAATTTGATTTTTTCTTTTGTTTTGTTTGGTAAATATTTAGACTGTAACTATTCTGTTAACATTTTTAAAATTTTGCTTTGTCCTTACAATTTAATACAATATACTATTTTCTATTATTTATTATTATTGAATATTTGATTTGACAGTGCTTTGGAGGCCTTGATCAACTTTGCCTACAGTGGCAATGTCATGATTGATGTCACTAATGTACAATCTCTACTCATTGTTGCAAGTTTTCTCAACATGTCTGATGTGAAGGATGCATGTTGCAACTTTTTGATCGAAAGGTTGGTCAATTCAATAGTTTGTATAATAAAAATCAAAATTAAAGGAAGTAATTACTACAGAGAGCAGTCTTTGTTGATATCCTTGCAAAATGATATCTCATTGCAGGGGAGGAAAACAGTAATTTTTCATTTTATTTGTAATGCTATTAATTATGATATTGCTGCACCACATGCCAGCAGGCATAATGGACAGAAAGTAAGTAATTGAAATACGGACCAAAGCATGAGTAATATCAAACACTGAAAAAGTGATCAGAATAGGGAAATAAAGCATATCTATTTGGACTGCTCTGACCAACAAAGACTGTGCAGAATAATGGTGAAAGCTGTTTCCAGCTTGGCAAACTTTATTCATCTAATTCAAATTAGTATCCTCCCAAAGGTTGATTTTGACCGTTTCACAAAAAAAATAAAAATTTTACATCCATCCATTTTGTCAGCATTTAAGTTTGCTAATGTATAAAATAAACTTTTAGCTGCAAATTTATATTGCATTTTCATCGAATTTTTGCTCTTAAGGGATGAATTAGCCATCTTTAAAACAGTCTTTCTCTGGCCATGCTTTTCCTGTTTTCTCTGATAAAAATAGTTTTTAAATAAGAATTGACATTTTCAGGAACAGCTGCTGAATAACAAAAGAATATCCAAATTCTAGTTTCCTGAAAACAGCTGCTCAGTCTTGATGTCAAATCATGCATGTATATTTCCCTTTTTATTATTTCAAACAAAACTCACCTATATCTTTGTTTCTGAAATTATTTTATAGACTAGAGTCATCGTCAGTGTTGTCAGTGCGTGCATTTGCCGACCAGTATCTCTGTTCATCTGTGGTTGAAGCAGCTAACAAGTTTATTCAGAATAACTTTAAGCAGGTGGTAGCCACACCAGATTTTTTAAAATTAGCAAAGACAGAAGTCGTTGACATATTGTCCAGAGATGAGCTTAATGTTGGAACTGAAGAGCAGGTAAGAAAGCTTTTCTGTTCTTTTTTTTTTTTTCCCAGACTCTCTCTCTTCTTTTTAATCTTTTATGTCTTATTCTTCACAGTTAGAGGAAGCAAGAAGTAGTCTCTTTATGTGGACAATGATTTTTACTTGCATGATGTAAGTCAAGAAACTGGGTGGGATTCCTGACCTCCCATAGTGGGCAGGGAGGTACATACTGTGTCTTCTTTCCCCTTATATCTGTTTTCCAACATGTTTTCTGTCTTTGTCTTGGAATGAGATTACCTTGTTTTGTCCTGGCCCTGGCCGGAGTCCTGTCTGGGAGGGAAACAGTCAAATGCATAATTAATGTTTTGGGAGATGATATTTTTTTCCCTTGTAAATCATCTCTCTGCTATGTATTATTATATTTGTTTTGTTTTTTTAAATGTCTAATGTAAGCATTTGAGTGTATTCCTCTTTGTTTAATTTTGTGCTTGTGTCCGGATGAGACTTATAGATGATCTCAAACTAAGTACATTGGTGGTATGCTCTTGAAATCTACATCTGATCCCTATTTGTTCCCAGTTCCCCTTTGTCTTATTTTCTCTTGGGTGCTTTAATTGTAATTCTAGAACCTTTTACTCTACCATTTTCTTCCTTTTTACTGGCGCTGATATAACCTAAATGTGTTGCAAACGCCGTAAAACCCTTAAAAACAAAAACAAACATAAGTCAAGAAAAAATTGTAGAAAAAGGGAATGACTCTGAGAGATCCCCTGGATAAGCATTCCAGTAAGGGGGAATGAAGAATATTCATTTATACAAAACAATATGTACAACCGAAGGTATAGAAGGTATTGATTCAGTAAAAGAAAGATATGATTTTATTTTCGATATTTAGATATTGAAATTCTTTCAATTGCTATTTATGCAATGTGTAAAAATTGTTAATGAACATCATTTGAACTAAATCATAATATATTTGTTATATGGCATAGCTAATTTGTATAATCTTCTACAGGATTGTATGGATTATAGTCGTCCAGCCATATAATCTTGATTTTAAAAATTAATCGTTTCTATTATGATTTAAACCCACAATGTGTATTTTATAATGTTATGGCTGTGTGACTTGTGACATGAAGTAGAGTCAACATCCTTTGTCAAATAATGAGTTTAATGAGCATTCGCGTTATCTTACATTTTGTTGGTTTAGAATGGACTCTCCCATTTTGTCATATACTAGACCCATTTTATTTAAATATAATTTATTTTTTAAGATTATAAGGATGGACATTGTTTGATGAATTTTCTTTGCTAAGACTTTATTTAAAAAACGAGAGAGAGTGAACACTTGAGGTTTAGCCTACATGTTCTTTAAAACTGTTCTTTTCTAATATTTGCTAATTTCTTCATTAGGTATTTGAGGCTGCCCTGAATTGGATCCAGCACAAAGATTGTCGCATAGCAGCACTTCCAGATCTTCTAGTCAATGTAAGACTTCCTTTGCTGACTCCTCAGTACTTGACCGATAAAGTTGCAACTGAGGACATCATAAAAAATTCATTACAATGCAGGTGAGATAAACCTTTAATGGCGAGACTGGAATTCTTCCAAAGTATCATTTCTCTGAGGTTTTGTCTTGGTATAAGTTCTGTCCCTAGAAGTTTTCACCAAGATTGCAGAGTTAGCGATGCGACATTGACTTTGATATTTAATGCTGAAGATTAATTATATTTACTTATTACTCTTCGGACCTCAAGGCACACAGGGCATCCATCAGACATTTCCTTTTCTTGCGGTCGGCTGCTTTTGCGGTGACTGTATTCTAGGACAGGTCTAATTCCTTTATTTCTTTTTCCATGGTTCTTTACCAGGTTTCTTTGGGTCTCCCCCACTTTCTCTTCCTATCTATTATACTATTAAATTTCTGTCTCTGACTAGTGGAGAGTTTTTGCTGTACAATTCCAAATACAGTCATTACCACTCAATGAATTCACTGATGTGAATGAAATCAGCTGCTCATGTCATCCTCTTACAGAGACCTTTTGGATGAGGCCCGTAACTATCACTTAATGCCAGAGAGGCGTCTCTTGATGCAGACTTTCAAAACACGACCACGGTGCTGTACAGATGCCCCTGGGTTCATCTATGCTGTGGTAAGTAACCTAATTTATCATTGTTCTGGTCATACTTGACTGCTTCTTTTACCACTTTTTTTTTTTTTTTTTTTTTACTTTTGACTTATACTAATACTATTACAGCTATTAATACTTCTACTACTGCTACTACTACAACTACATTTACTACTACTGCTTTTACTACTACTGCTTTTACCACTACTACCACTACTACTACTAGCGGGTGGTTGGATGGGAGCATCACCCTTGAATCATATACCTATGATGTTCGCATGGGTGTACGATCCGATAGTGATGTCGTTTCTTTTCTCTTTACTAGCCTATCCTGCTTCTTTGGTTTGTGATTGTATTTTTGACAGGGGATATTTTTTTTCCTGTAAATCCTCTGCCTGTTTGTTCTTGGTTATTTATAATTTAGCTTATGATATCTTTAGGTTATGATTTTGATTGACATTTGTACTATTTTTGTTAGATTGTTTGTTTTTTTGTTTCAGCGGTCTCTCATATAACCTCAATTGTGTTGGAAGAGACCTAAAGCAACAAACAAAAAAAAACTACTACTACTACTACTACTACTACTACTACTACTACTACTACTACTACTACTACTACTACTACTACTACTACTACTACTACTACTACTACTACTACTACGACAATTACCTCCACCACTTATATTTCTTCAACGATTAATACTACTGCCTATAGCTATGCTATTTCATTTAAGAAAAGATCCCTGAGATCTGAGATATGATAATGGCATTTCGTCGTAAAGCACATGAAAGGAATGGTACAGTTTTCATGCTTTCATTTACTCACTTCACAGGGTGGTCTGACAATATCTGGTGATTCATTGAGCACAGTGGAGAGGTACGACCCCATCACAGGAAAATGGCAGGCAGGGGAACCAATGAGCACCATGAGAAGTAGGGTTGGGGTCACTGTCTTTAAAGGTGAGTACAGTATAACACGATTACATCCAGTTTGACCCATAGAGGGCAGAGAGGTCATGTGTTCTGTCTTCTATCCTCCTATCTAGGTTGCTTTCTGTCTTGGAATTGGATTACTTGGTTTTGTTCTGACTCTTGTCTAAGTCCTTGGCTGAGAAAGAAGTCTACCCCTTTTTCTTTCTTCTTACTGACGCTGATATGAACTAAATGTGTCAAAAGTGCTGTGAAACCCTTAGGAACAAACACCTAATCGAAAGGGTGTTTATTATTTCAACACTTTATATAACATGTTTGAATATCTCTAAATTGCCTTATTTACCTATATAGTCAAATTATAGTTTTATTTTTCTCTCCAAATCAATAAAATTTTGCCAAAATAAGATTTTCACGGAATTCGGATTAATGTGTCACATTTCCAGTGATAAAGAACTGGGAAAAGTGTGTATCAAACAGTGTCAGACAAAACAGATAAAAATACAAGAAAAAAACCCCAACAAAAACATCCCATCCAGAGAAATATTGGTTCAAAATATTTAATCAAGTATAGAGAAAGTGGGATAATAGATGTAGCCTATCTGCTCAGAAATCGATATATGATCAAAATCAACTATACTTCATCACTTCTAAAGCATTATTTTAAGGTGATGATCTATATAAAGAAGGGTAACAGTGGGCATACAGGGGGTTGTTAAGGGTTGGTTTTCGTGTTGATCAAGTGAAGGCATGTTTTGTCTCGAGATGGCTCTAATGTAGTTACAGAGACGAGCAATATTGAATAACATGATAAGTAAAGATTTGAAAATAACTCTGGACTGGTGTTGTATCATGTTTGGTAAAGCACTTTACTCATAGTATCTCACTCAGTTCCCTTTTGAATCTGATTATAGGCAGTTATGAATGTTGTAGGAGTGCCAGTACAAACAAGAAAGTGTGCCTGACAAGTAACTGAAATTAACTCTTTAAGATTCAACCCGACAAAAACCGACAACGGCCAAATATTCATGGGCGGGGTAGTCAAGACTGGCCTCAGTAAGTAAAATCCAATCGTTGTGAAGGAAATGACAGGCCCTGTCACTGCCGCAGGGTGTTTTCAGCTTTGATTTTTATAAATTTGCCGACAGAAAAGAAAATACGTTTCAGAAATTGCGATTTAAATCCTTTTTTATTTGCGGTGAAAATCATTGATATTGCATTTTGTTTGGTAAAAATCGGTAAAAAATTACGACTTTGGTGATGAAAAATGACTTTGAAGACAATTATTGTAAACTTTTAAAAATATTATGAATAATTTATAACTCCCTTATCTGTGGGTCGATTTTGTCATTCGAGGTATCAATTTTATTGTAATAAAGAGATAGGAACTTCAGAGTTATTTTTTTCTGATGCGAAATTATTACTTTGTAATTTTAGCACCAAGAAAAATAGTCGGTAAATAAATTTGTTACACCTCTTTGATAGACCGCCGGGGTCCGTTCGTGTAGAATTGTGAATCAAGCATCTCAAAGTCTTCGACCAATCACAGGCTATCTATCCAGCTGGCAGAAACAAAGACGCTTCTCCCCGTCGATGTATTACGCTATTGTTATGCAAGGAATATAACACCTTATTGAGTAGGCCTAAAAGCTAAAATCTAAAAGTAAAAAATATAATTCTGAGGAATTTGAAAGTCACATTTCTGAAATCAGCTTGAAAAAAGAAGTACATTGGTCTTTGTTTCATAAAAATCGGTTGAAAACCAACTGTTTTACGAATAAATTTGATTTTAAAAATTGCTTTTGTTTGTTTTAGCTTTTTTTAGCTTTTTTATTTATCGGCCGATTTTCTTGATTTTTATATCATTCTTTATATCTCAACGAGACGAGATCAGTGATATACTTTGTTTGTTTCAAATGTAACTAGAACATAATTTGGCTTTTTTACCTATCGACCATGCCTGGATAATTTATTCAACAACGTGGCGATGTGACACAACTATTCCATGGCCGTCTTCCACTGCCTCAACGATGATTCAATTCATTGTTGATGGCTGTTGACACGTGAGCTGCCAGAACGACCAATCGTTGAAGGGTCAAGATGCTCAGTAGCCAATCGTTCTTCGGTCAAAAAACTTAAGAACTCACGAGAACAAAAGTTTGAAATTTGGTGATGGACGGACCTATGAAATCGTTTCTGGGCGGAGTTTAGCCATGAGTGACTGTAGAAAACGAAAAGGCGACTACAGATATCAAAGAGTAGGCTTATATCATCAAAGGATGTCTACATGATTGACATGGCCATATAGGGAACTCATTATCTACTCCCCCAAAGAGAATCTGAACACGAGAGGGTTAAATGTAAAATTGTTTCACATGGCTTGCTGGAGGAATAAGCGAAGCATTGCGACTTGCATTGAACTTAGTGAACCCTTGAAAATCCACCTTAGGATAATGCATGATTTATCTATTTTGTTTTTGTATCATTGTAATTGTAATTGAAATCTATCTCAGATTGTTTATATGCCATTGGTGGTTACAATGGAATGGAGAGACTGGACACTGTAGAAGTATATGAACCTGTGTGTAAAAAATGGAGGAAAGTGGCACCCATGAACTGTAAAAGGAGGTATGCTTTTGTTGTGTACTTGAAGCATTTAGTTTCATATCCATTCAGGAATCAACAATACTTTTAAGCTAACACTATAACAAGGAACAACACAAGCATGCGTGCACAGGACGACGACTGAGTATTTAACAGTCTTTGAGAAATTTGTGTGTGTGCTTTTACATCAGACAACAGTACAATACATTCACACCAACTTTCTGTGAGACTGTCGAAAATTAATGGACATTACTACAAATTCACAGATAGGAAGAGAAAAGCATTTCTTATTCTATCTTATTAAGTTTCTTTGTTCCATTAATTTTGATTTGGACTTACCATAATTGAATCAGAGCAGAATGGTAATTCATTTAAAACCACATTGAAAATAAATGGTAAATGACCATTTCTTTATAAACAAGGATTTACTACTAGTCATTTCTCATGGATGCCATTTTTCCAGCTAATTTAATTCACATGAGCACTTCACCAGTTTTATCCATTTTTAAATATTTTTTTTGATATGAAAACTTTTTAATAATTCAAAAAGATTTTTAAAATGGTTTTCTATTGTCTAAGGTTTAAGATTAATCAATTGTGGGCATAATAACGAAATGTCCCTATAAAATGAGTTATGATCAGATCAGGGGTCTGACAGGGATGCCACTTTTCCGGTTTTAGCCGGAAATCCGGTTTTTTTTACCACCAGCCGGTTTTAATCCGGAACCTCCGGTTTTTGTCCCGTCACTATTTTAGAAAAAAAAAATTTTAAGAAGAAGAAAAAAATCAAAATAGCGATCGAGATTTGAGCCGGAACTTTTTTGCCTCGAATATTTGGGCACCTAAATGGTAGTTTATCTCCGCCCATCCCCATCACAATTCCTCCTTTAAAAATTTTTTTTTGGACAAATAAACAGTGATTTTGAGAATTTCTCAGAAATTTTCCGCTGAATTTGCCGTGTCAAACATTTCCCTCAAAACCACAAAATCACCATTATGTCTAATGTCATATTTTGACACCTGTGCAATAGTCTCGTGAAATTTAATGACGGTCCCATTTTTATGACGTCGGGCCAGACTGAATGGCACCAGATGTCACAATTGACACAGACGACCAGTGGTGTTCTTTGATTAGCTAGTTGATGATTGAAGGGGAAGGGGAGGGACAAATCTCTCTCTCTCTCTCTCTCTCTCTCTCTCTCTCTCTCTCTCTCTCTCTCTCTCTCTCTCTCTCTCTCTCTCTTTTCCTCTTTCCCTTTGCCTTTCTTTCCATTTCTCCTCTTTTTTCTTCTTTTTTTTTGATATAGAATTCCTAAGATCAATTCATAAATTATTCTGGTAGAGAAGTCTCCCCCACCCTCTCTCTCTCTCTCTCTCTCTCTCTCTCTCTCTCTCTCTCTCTCTCTCTCTCTCTCTCTCTCTCTCTCTCTCTCTCTCTCTCTCTACCACCACTACTATTACAACCACCACCACATCATCCCTACCAACACTACTACTACAAATAACACCACATCGTCCCTACCACCAGTACTACTACAACTACCACCACATCATCATTCCTACCACAACTATTTCAACCACCACCACACAATTATCTCTAAAAGACCACCACTACTACAACCACCACCTCATCATCATCCCTACCACCACTACTACTACCACCACCATCACATCATCATCTCTAAGACCACTACTACTACAATCACCACCACATCATCATCCCTACCACCACTGCCACATCATCCCTACCACCACTCCTACTACAATCATCCCTAGCACCACTACTACTACAAATAAAACCACATCATACCTACCACCACCACTACTACAACTACCACCACATCATCAACCCTACTACCACTACTACAACCACCACCACACTATCATCCCTAGCACCACTACTACTACAAATAACACATCATCCCTACCACCACTACTACTACAACTACCACTACATCATCATTCCTACCACAGCTACTACAACCACCACCACACAATTATCCATACGACCAGTACTACAATAATCACTACCACATCATCCCTACCACCACTACTACTACAACCACCACCACATCATCATCCCTACTACAACCACCAAATGTAATTACACTTTCAACTTTTGAAATTCTCCGAGTTGTGTCAGAAATTGCTGCGAGACAAACAAATTTTGGATCGCATCTCCGTGAACTTGAGTGAAGTTCAAATTTATAGTTACGGTTGCATGGGTTGATTTGTTTCTCGTCAGCGCAAGTTTTCAGGCTTTTTTTAATTTGCCTGGTGGCATCCCTGGTCTGATTCATGGAGCGGGACTACGACGATAGTATCTCAGACTAAAAGGCGTTGTAAGATATTCATGAAGCCGGACTACGCGAAGTCTTAGACTAAACGAGGGACTAAACGGGTGAAATTTACACCCGCGATTTAGCAGGTGTAAATATCGTAGTCTGAGACTAAATTTCAAAATCATAATATGTCCTCTACGCTGGGGGAAGTAATTGTACAGCGATTAGAACAAGAATACCCGACAGTTTTTGATTTTATAGTTATTTTTATTTATTTATTTATTTATTTTTTGGTTTTGTTCATTTTCTTTTCTTTACTTTTCTCGAAGATTCGACAATCGCACATACACTCCTCATCTTGCCCATTCAAAACACTCTGCAGGGACTCCCACTGTCCATGATAGCTACCTGTCTGAGGTCAGTTGAGGTTAACTGATGTCAGACAATGCCGTGTCCAATGGTCTGCAGGGACTCCTCCTCCCCCCCCCCCCCCCCCCAACACACAGTTTCATAGTAACTTCCTCCTCTTCCTCCTCCTCACTACACATACTACTACTACTACTACTACTACTACTACTACTACTACTACTACTACTACTACTACTACTACTACTACTACTACTACTGTTGCTGCTGCTACTTTCACTATTATCATTACTCCTACTACTACTACTACAACTACTACTACTACCACTACTACTACTACTACTACTACTACTACTACTACTACTACTACTACTACTACTACTACTACTACTACCTACTACTACTACTACTGCTGCTGCTACTACTACTACAACTTCTACAACAACAACAACAACAACAACAACTACTACTACTACTACTACTTCTAGTACTACTACTACTACTACTACTACTACTGCTACTACTACTACTACTACTACTACTACTACTACTACTACTACTACTACTACTACTAATACTAATACTACTATTACAACTACTACCATTACTACTACTACTACTACTACTACTACTACTACTACTACTACTACTACTACTACTACTACTACTATTACATGTCTTTTATGTCTTTTATCGTCCATTATTTTCTAGAAATTTCACGTCTCTCACTGGCCTTATCATTTCTATCACACCGCGCTAACGATTCGTTCACACTCCCAACCATCGTTGAGTACAGACGATGCAATTTATACTGCATTTCATCTTATTTGTTTTCAACGTTTAATTGTTTATGGTTGTGCCGACGAAGGGTTTGTACCCGAAATGCCCATTGTCTGTATTGTTTCCACCGATTCCTCTCCATCATTACTCTTTCGTTAGTATTTTCGGGACCCCATGCTTCAGGCAGCGCCCACCGCTCTCTACTTAGAACAATGCTACACCGTGGATAAGAATCATTTAAGTGCCATCGTTATTTATATTTACTAAAAACATTACACACACACACCTTCTCAAACAATTGTTACACCCCTAAACTTGTCTCACACTATTTTTATTTGTGGGGAAAAAACAACAACAAAACAAACAAACAAAAACGATCAAAACAAACACAAAGAAGAAATAGATATGATTTCTGTGCCACTTCGTATGACGCATGCGCAGCTGGAAAAGTAACACATTTCTATGACGTTTTGTGGTACATTTCCGAGGAATCCCCAGTTAAAAATAGATTGACCTCTGTAGTCTGAGACTTCGCAAGCGTAGTCAGAGACTTGATAGTCAGGGACGAAGTCTGACTCCATGAATAGCTTACTTTCCGTAGTCTCTGATTTCCCAAAGTCTCAGACTTTGCTATAGTCTGAGACTACCATTGTCCCGCTCCATGTATCAGACCCCAGAAGTGAAAAGATAGACATTGTAATTTTATTAAAATTCAAGATGAAAAGTGGTTTTAACCCAACTGTCATCATTGATGGAAGCCATGCTGAGCTAGATTTTTACATATAAAGACTTATTTATTGCAGTTATCTATGCCAAAAGAGAGACATGCTTTGAGGGTCTGTTACAGGCTGTTATTGTCTCCAGTGTCCTATTTAAAGAAGAGATGTTATTTTCTAATATATTATTGTTATTATCCATATCATCATCATCATTATCACCCTAGGTATTATTGTCTTTTTTTTCTCCTAAATCTCCAGTGCTCTGGGTGCTGTTAGTTTGAATGATAGAATCATAGTGTGTGGAGGTTATGATGGTGTAACTTCATTGAGATCATGTGAGACCTACGACCCTTCTTCTGACACGTGAGTGATGTGCCTAAGGCATTAAAAGATTTTCTTTTTGCAATTTTGTTTCCATTCCACCTCTTTGCTGATTGTCAAATTCAATCAATGGGTTGGTCATTGTTGAGATGTGAAACTGCATGGAAAGTGAATAATAGGCTTCCTTTTTTTTTTCGGGGGGGGGGGGGGGGGGGGGGGGGGGGGATCTACCCATAGCTCAATTGGTAGAGCACATGGTTCACATGCAAATGGAATCCAATCTCAAATCGGAATAGGGTTTTGTCTTTTCCTGACCCCGCTGTCTGCCAGGCAAAAATTTGGTAATTGGGTTTGTATAATCTATTGTAAAGCATCATGAATTAAACTAAGGACTTTTCCTAGGGATAGCTATCAGTTTGAAATATTTCATAGGCTCTGAGGGATTAATTTCTTTTGCATATTTCTTTGTTTCATCCTAAATTTTGAGCTCTTGATTTTTAAAGAGCAGTTAAAGGGGCTAAGATATGTTTTACTTTTTTCTTTTTTTCATTTTTGGTTACTTTCTGGTTGAATTAAAATGATTAAACTGTTTTCAGAAGTTACAGATTTTAAAAATGGAAGTACTTCACCATCACACAGACACACACAAAGACAGAGAGAGAGAGAGAGAGAGAGAGAGAGAGAGAGAGAGAGAGAGAGAGAGAGATAGAGAGAGTGAGGCAGGGGAGAAATGGAACTTTAAAATCGATATCAGATTTGTTGTAAAATGGGGTCCCGATAGCTCAGTTGGTAGAGCACTCTTTTCACACATAAAGGGACCGAGATCGATCCCGGGTGCAGTCGAGATTTTTTTCTGATCCCCCTGTCTAACCATCATTGAATGGGTAGCTGGGTCTGGATCTAGTGGAAAGTACTAGTACAAGTGATAGACTAGTGTCCTATCCAAAGGATAGCAAGCAATTGCTATTGTCCGTTTCCCACTATAGAAACTGAGATAAACTCTGAAGGGCTACTTTTTTTTTCGTTCAAAAACTTATTTTTTTCACTCATTTCAGCTGGTCTCTTCTCCACCCCATGAACAAACATCGCAGTGCTGCAGGTGTAGCCATACTGCACGGTGAAGTGGTCTCTTGTGGAGGCCATGATGGGCTTTCCATTTTTGATTCGGTTAGTGTGTCTTGTGTTTTATATTTTATTTGTATTTGTCTTAAATTTTACTGTTCCTTACATAATATCCAGACTGACCTACTGGAATTTTTTTTTTATTTGTGTTTTTAGGGTGGAGGGGTGACAGAAAAGTCACTATATTTGATTTCATTTTGCCCACAGATGGGCAGAAGACTGCTTCAAAGTCATGCTTATGGTGATGTGATACCAAACTTACCTTAGAAATGTAGTGGAATCTTGATAACGCCAACACCACCAGACCAGAAAAATTGGTTGACTTGAAGCAACGTTGACTTTAACTTTTGTCAATGGAACACCTTTAGATAAAGAAGAGATCATTTGGGACCAACGATAGGTATTTTCTTTAAGCAGAATTTGTTTTTAAGAGTGTTGACCTCATGCAGATTCCACTGTAGATCATATTCAAATTTTTTCCATGGGAAGAGAAAAGTGATTATTTCTATAACTTCTAATTTTATTGTTTGTTCATTTAGGTTGAAGCTTACAATCCCAGCAGAGGTGAATGGAGACAACTTCCGGCAATGAAGAACAGACGATGTCGACTTGGAGTGGCTACCCTGAAAGGCAAATTGTATGCAGTGGGTGGGTATGATGGACGGGTGTTCCTTCGAACTGTGGAGAGGTATGACCCAGATACAGAAACCTGGGAGATGGTGGCTCCTATGAAGGTTGGTATAAAACTACTTTGGATATATTTTCTACTTGTAAGGAACCAGTGCTGATGATTTTCCTTGAATCCATGGAAATCTGTGGAATTTCCTCCTTTTAAAAAATTGCATTTCCACCAATCAAATATTCTGGCAGTGAGAGACTTGATGTATAGATGCAGTATCCCACTGTCCAGTAGTTACCTTGAGTATCAAGTATACTGTAGTGAAAATGGTGCTTTTAGGCAGTTGTTAAAAAATTTCCTACTTTTTCCCTTTTTTCACCATCAAGGAAGGAAATTTTATCGTCCTTGATACACTGATGAGTTCTTGCAATTCACTTTATATACATTCATATAATTTTTTATTTTCAAATTATTTCTCAGAGAGGGATTGTAAAAAGTTAAATAAACCCATATCCACTAGTAGCCATTCTATTATAAATTGAAAGCAATTTACTTTTTGTCATTTAATACCATTTCTATCCTTTTTAATTCCTCTTGAAATAATAGTTTTATTTTTTCTAATGGGAGAATAAGTAATGTTTGCGTCAAGCCTCGTTATAGGTTTTTTGGGTTTTTTTTTTACTCAAGTAGTAAGAAAATAATCTAGGCACTGAAAATATGGTCTAGTCACTGGTAGTAATTTTGTCCCAAATTTTACTTTAAATTTATCCTTTTAAATTTGTTGACAAGAGCAGTGAATCCTGAAACATGTTTTGTATTTTCTGTTCATTGTTGAAGCTGTTTTATCCATATTTTGATTTTACCTGAATTTCATATTCATAAAATAATCCTACTTTATTAATTTCAGAAAATGAGGAGTCGTGTCGCGGTCGCCGCTGCCCATGGCAAACTTTTTGCCATTGGCGGCTACGATGGACAACTAAATCTAAAATCCATTGAAGTCTACAATCCTAGCCTGAACGAATGGTCTGATGGACAGGATATGAGTGCCCATGAAGGCGGAGTTGGAGTTGGCGTGGTTCCTATGGAGTGTCTCTCGGAGGCTTTGAATCTGGTGTCGTTATGACAATTTTTACTGGTTGATATCAATGTGATTTTCATTATCATTCTCTTAGTTGTTTTTTCATTGTTTGGATTTGTTTGCTCTCGCTGTTCTTGTCGTTGAATTTCGTTTCTGCATACTTCATGTAGACTTTATTCTATCCTCACATATACAGCACAAGTACAAGTCATTTAAAATGATATGAGCAATACAGAATTGCATTGGTCTCCATTCATAAGTACAGGCCTTGGGGAATCAAGCAGGGCATGCATATAGGTAGATCGTGCTTATTATAAGCGGTTTCAGATTTTTATGCTAAGTCTATGTATTATCCTCATATTACAGTACAAATAACTTTTTCCTCTTGAGTCTCTAAATGTATTCGTAATGGTATGAACTGGTTGTAGGCTTGGAAGTGCCATTGCCCATTAAAAAGCTATTTTTTATTTATGTATTTATTTATTTTGAATTTTAAAAAAAAGTTAAACTTAACCTTACTTTTCTGTTACGTTTGGGACGAGGGGTAAAGAAACGTGTGATTGTTGTTTGCTTGGTTCTTGATTGGATGCACTTAGTTTATGTCATCTTCTGTTTCTGTGAACTGGATCTGACTCTTTTCTTGGCCATTGAGTTGAAGATAAAGTCTGATGGTTTTAATTGCAAATCTCTTCCGTCCTCTGCATCTTAATGTTGAATTCAAAACAGAGCGATGGCTTTCAAAAATTCGGTGGTCATCCAAGCATTTGTTGAACTAGTGTAGTTGACAGGCAATGGAGATATATGTCTTGCCTTACATGTTGGCACAGACAAGTGCTCCAATCTTCTCCATCCATTGCCTTTTTGCTGCCAGAAATTGACTTGTTTTGTGGTGCATACCCTCTGCCTGGTAGACCTCTGTAGTAGATTCCGGTCTCATCTGCCTTGTAAATGTTGTTAGAGTGTTGTTCTTCAAAATATGGGGAATAAAGTCATCTGATGCAGCAACATCTGTGTTTTATTTCTCTCCATGCTCTCATTTGAACTTGTCCATGTCTTTCTTTGAATCTGTAAAGTCAGCTGTTGGATTGTTCAAATTCAAATCCTGAGGCATCGGGCAAGTTCTATTGCTTTAACTTCAAGAACAGGTAAATTAAGTATTTAGTCTAAAATTAGTATTTTGCATCAGTTTCTGAGATATCCAAAGATGAAGGGCCTCGTCTATTTTCTCCTATTTAAAAACATGTTTCCTAATCAAAGACAAGTTTCCATCTTTCAATCAATTCTTGATTGTATCACGGCTCTACTCTGAGTAATCATAGACACAGTTGTTTTGTTTCACGCTTTTAGCAATATCATGCTTGTAGCTGGAGTGCTTATAAACGGAGACCACTGTATTTGATAACAACACATTCCTATCAACCAGCAATCTTTTGGGGCTACTTAAACTAACAAGGATCTTAATTACATGATCACAAATGTTCTGAGCTGGCAGTTGGTGAAGCTGCTAGTAGGGTCTTGTGCCTTTGTTTTATCTGTACTGCAGAATGAGACAGCGAGATCCTAAGCAGACCCTGGCTTGAGTCCTTTTCCATATGGGAAGCAGTTGGACGTTAGAATATATATTTATATGTATGTGAGAGAGAGAGAGATGATTCTCTTTGATCAGCTGTGTATAAGAACCAGCAGAGTGTTTCCAGTTTGATGGATGTCCTGTGCTGACTTCTGTGAGTCTTTACACCAATCACACAGGTTGATTACCGTTGGGATCTCCTTTTTTGAACAAGTTCCTATTGGCTTCTATTTTCTCAGACACCAATAATGCAAGGACAGAACAATGTGGTCTAGTAGTATGACACTCACTTTCATAAGGGTTCTAGTCCTGCTTTGAACTGTGCATAGATGAGTCCTTGGAAAAGGCTCTTTACTCTCATTCTCTCACGGTACTCAGGTGTGAAATGAGTGACTGACTTATTGCTGTCTGCAATCGACTGAGATGCGTCGGCAGCTTCTCTAATTCTATTGTCTAATTTCCTCCATTGGGCTCTATCCTTTGTTAGGGACTTTTACGTCTTTTTCCAACCTGATCTCTTAATAGTTCTTGGGGCGCTTCAAGTTTCTGTTATTTCCCCCTCTAGCTTTTTGCCAATTTTAGAATTAAAATTGCCGCTAATGAATATTATGGTTTTATTACCGAGTTTGGTGATGGTATTTCTCAGGTTGTAAAAATATCAATTTCCTCTGGCTTTTTCACTTGTCAGTGTGTAAACAATTATGATTGTAAGTCATTTTACCCTACCTTGAATTTTGCTTGGTTGGAATTACGCAACACACATGCAAATTGAAACTCACCACGAACCGTACAAAAGTTTGCTCCATACTTAACTTATAACAAAGTCACTTTCATAATATGGTGAATCACTCCTAAACATAGCAAAGTGAAATCCGTTCCAGTTGTAATCCGCGCCATTTAAGATTTTTGTTTCTTGGACACACAATATAACTAGCTTGTATCTGTAACAATCGCTCACAGGGTGGTCTTTTCCATGATTGTGTTTAATTTTCCCAAGTTATGATCCATCAATGTTGAATTGAGAAGACAAAAATTCACTGAGCCAAAGCTCGGTTGTCAGCCATGTTGGACCAGATAGGTACCTGGTCATTGACAGCATTGTCTCTGTTCGAAAAAATTGTAATGTCGCCAAACAAGCGTCTTGTCTAGTCTTATATGTTAAGTGTTGCTGTTTGCTAGGGAACCCTTATAAAGAACTTTGAGCATGTTTAGTGGATATTGTGCTATATAAATGCTCAAGTCAAGGTTTTATAAATCTAACTAAATTTTTTTTTCTTTTTTTTTTGTTGTACACAGTCCTTTGATTCTTAGACACTGAATGAAAGAGCAAGTCTTGTTTAATTTCCAAAACTTATTTAATCTGAACCAAGTGCAATGCATTCCAGTCAACTTATTTCCTAAAAATGTAAATGAAAAGATTTTAACTCCTTCATTTCAGCCATTATTTTTAAATCAAATGCACATGAACAATTTATCGATTGCTATAATATCCACTTGGATCACATTTTAAATTAAAAGAATAAAAATACTTACACACTCTAATTTAACTCATTTTTAAAGATATTCAGTCCCGCCATTAAATGAATGGTAAAAGTTTAAATCTCAGTGTATAATTCTTGAATTTTATACATGTTTGTGATATTTAAGGCAGATCTGTCTCAAGATCGATTGGTTTTATCAATATGAACTCAAATTTTTATCTCAATGATATCATATTATAATAATAATAATATCAAGCATAATGATTATTATTGATATAATAATAATTATTATTAGTAGTGGTAGTAGTAGTAGTAGTAGTAGTAGTAGTAGTAGTAGTAGTATTGTTATTATTATTATTATTATTATTATTATTATTATTATTATTATTATTATTATTATTATTATTATTATTATTATTGTGATTTATTTTTAATCACAAGCAAACAAGTGGAGTCTTCATCACCAACCGTTGATTGTGTTAGGTTTTTGTTGATTCATTTTTTTTTGTTTTGGTTTGTTTGATTGTTTGTTTTATAGTTTTTGTTGGTTTGTTGTTTTCATTTCGGTAATTTTTTTAAAGGAAAACCATTATCTTTTAAATGGACGTTTTTAAACAATCCCCCCTTTTTCCTCTAAGGCTATCTATCCTTTTTGGCAGATCTGGTTTGAATCGTTATTTCTTTAAATTTTCATTTCATATTCTTAACTTATTCACTTGCATTTAGGTTCCCGCTCATTTTTTATTTTTTATTTTATTTCCCCCCTTTAGAATGTTTTCAATTCCTCCTGAACCTAAAACGCTTTTACCCAGTACCTCAAATGGATATAATATTATAATTATCAAATTGATTTTGATGCAGAAAATTGAATCCATTGTCAAAACTATGTATGAGACTTTGAATTAAGTTTCTGTTTCGATGAAGAGAAAGGATATTATTTTCTTAATCTGCCACAATTTAGAATTTTATATTTCTGATCATGATCCTAACATATTACAAGATTGAAGCAAGTGATTATTAATATGATCACAATCCCTCATTTTCAACAGATCTATTTCCCCCATTTTTTTTTTTTTTTGTGAGACTTGATGTGTTTTTTCATTTACATTGTGTAAAAATTTACTTTTCACATTGCTATATTAGCAGTAGTGACAGATCAAGGAAAAATTAATTATCGTATTATTTTTTTATACTTTTCATCATTTTATATCATATTTATGAACTGAGCAAAACAGTTTGTCATATTGTATCTAGTCATTTGGTGTAACATTTTATGGTTTGCATGCTTGTAAGCGTAGATCGATTATCAGTTAGTTTTACCATCATTTTTCTTTTAACTAATATGTAAGTGACCTAAAAATGTTGCAAGAGCCTCAAAACCTGCACTAGTATCAACTAACACTAACACAATCTTGGCATCTGACTCTGTAAGCATCAACACAACCCTCTCACTCTTTTTCAGCACAAACACTAGAGTGTAGAGGCCCTGATCATTATGTCATTCCCGTAACTCATTTCCTTAATCCTCTTTGGTGGCCCCGTGGTGGCCAGGAGGTCATGCTGTGTCTTCTATACCCTTATATCTGTTTTTAAAGTTGCTCTCTGTCTTTGTCTTTGAATGGGATTGCTTGGTTTAGTCCTGGCCCTTGCCGGGTCCTTAGCTGAGAGGGAAACAATAAAGTGGTTAGCATTAGTTTTGGAAATATTATTTAAACATTTGAGTGTATTCCTCTATTCGGGATCCTGTGCTGGTGTCTGGATGAGACTTTTTGGTGATCTCAAACTAAGTACACTGATAGTGTGTGCTTGGAATCTATATTTGTTCCCTATTTGAACCATTCCCCTTTGTTTTACTTTTTTAATGTCCTTTTGGTTGTAATCTATTATTTTTTCTCCATCCTATTTTTTCCATTTCGACTGGCCCTGAAATGACCTAAATGTTTCGCAAGCATTGTAAAACCATTAAAAACAAAACAAACAAAAAAACTAAATCTGTATGGTGTTTCATCAAGGTCAGCAGTAAGGAGCGCCAGTTACTTCTGTCCTCTGTCAGCTTTTGAACCTATCCCCAGGTCCAACTAAAGAATATCGTCTCTCAGTGTGTCCAGTGGCTTTTCCCTGTTGCAATTTCCTGTTTTTGTAACATACAACTCAGAATTAAATTAATAATGATAATTCAGTTGCTAAAACAATTTAGCTTTCATTCAGCTTATTTTCTCTTTATTTTTCTTTCTGCTTTGTCTGACACTATTTCATATAAACATCTGGGTGGGTTCTTTTGACCTCCCATTGTTGGCGGGAGCTCACTTGATCTGTCTTCTATCCATTTATCTCTGTTTTTCAAGTTGCTTTCTGTATTTGTCGTTGAATGGGATTGCCTGGTATTGTCATTGCCCTTGCCGGAGTCCTTAGATGAGAGGGAAACAGTCAAATATGTAGTTTTAGTTTTTGGAGATGATTTTTATTTCCTTTGTAAATCATTTCTCTTGTTACTTATTGTTGGTTATGTTTTCTGTTTTGGATTCTGATAACATTTGAGTGCATTACTATTTGTGGGATCCTGTGCTGGTGTCTTGATGAGACTTTCAGGTGATCGCAAACTAAGTACACTGATGGTGTGCTCTTGGAATCTACGTTTGCTCCTATTTGAACCATTCCCCTTTGTCTTACTTTTTCTCATGTCCTTTTAGTTGTAATTCTAGAATCTTTTCACTTTCCCATTTTTCTCCCTTTTTACTGGCGCTGAAATGATCTAAATGTGTTGCAATTGCCGTGAAACAATTAAAAACAAGCAAAACAAATCCTACATACCATTTCAGTGTTTTATCTCACAGTTGTCGCACAGAGGCAGAGGACGACTATCATACCTTGTTGATTTCATCATAATTTCTTTTCAACTGACCACTTCATGTTTTATTCATTATATTTCATTTATGATAAATCGTTATTCTTGCAATGTAAATAGTGTTATGAATCGAAGATATCTCGTATTCTTGTATATCAGATAATTCATGCTTGTACATATAATAATAATATTTTGTAATCCCCATGATCTTTCATTTTCATTGCTTGCTCTCACCCTCACAGTTATCATGAATTATTTCCCTTAGATCACATTTTTGTATTGACACATTGGGCAGGCTTGTAGAGCTATCTATCATTGCGGGAGGAAAACCCTTTATGTACTTGCTGTCCCATCTCTTCTACACCCTTGCGTTGTTTTTCCCTTTTGGTTTTGTTTTCTGTCCTCAATGAGACATTTTGTTTTTTCCAAAGTAGGCTAGGATTTTGTATCTAAAGGGCAACAATCAGATGTGTATTTCTTGGGAAATTATGTTGGGTTTTTTTGTTGTTTTTTTTTTTTGGCAGACATATCCGGTCGTCTCTGTGTCATAAGTATTTGATATATTATAAATTTATTGCAATGATTGACTGAAAATTATTTTGACGTGGGTCGTGTGATTTTTGTAGGTGAGCTATTCCCACAAGGTAAAATAATATGTTGAGATAATGATTAAAAAAAAAAAAAAGAATATCGTATATTTGGCTGTTTCTCTCCTAGATGAGGAGCCTAAACCAGAGTTATAGTTATAGCAAAACCACTAAGCGTCATTCGAGGTTAAGAACAGAGAGACACATGGAAGGGGAAAACATATTTTGTAGATAGAATACAGAATTAAGAATGACCTACCAAGCCTTGGGAACTGGAAATACCCCCTGAATGAGTCCCATTGTCTCCCTTTTTATTTTAGGTGTAAAGTGCATCTGGAATCAAGATCTTTCATATGTGGAAATGCAATGTAATGTAATAATTTGAACAGCGAGTTGAATCCACAAAGTGCTTTAAGGCGCTGCACATAAAACGACAAGAGGTAATACAAATACACAAATACTATTACTACTTAAAAGCCTGCCTGAATAGCAATTTTTTCACAAGTTTTCTTAATTTATAGATCTCGGGGTTCTCCTTGATTTTTTTGTCTAATTTGTTCAATACTTTGGGGGACCCCGACAAAAACATTTTTTTGAGTAATAGTTATCCTGTTTGAACATTAATCAGTCCTTTTGTCTCACTTTTTCTTAGGTGTCTCTAGAATTTAGATCTTTCACATGCTCTAACATTGTTGCAAGCGTCGTTGAAACCCAAAAAGAGAAACAGTGATGTGGCCCAAAAGGGCTACAGTTCCTGTTCAACAACATTTGCAACTCTATGCCAATCATGATAATTTTACAATAAATTATAATTCTTGCAATGTAAATATTAATGATTTGTGAGGTCATATGCCTGATGGTTTTACTACTAATATTCACCCATGATCTTTCTTTGTTATCACCCTCAACATGGATCATCTTCCTTTGACTATAGTAGTTTTAATTGAAATTGTCTGCATCTTCTAGGTTCTCCACGTTTATAGATGAGATATTGTCATACTCTTCTGTTCCTATTCTAAGTGTATTTCGTTAAAAATGCTTAATGTCAACCAATCATGTCCGCCAGTGTTGGCTTTATCGGGATTCCAGTGTAACAGACTTGCTTACTTGACAATCTAAAAATTCGTAATTTTTGGGAAATAATATTTGTAATCGCTATAGTTTACTTTTTAAAATCAACCATTTACCCTCACAATGATCAAATATTTTTTCACAACCCTTAAAAAAATGTAGTCTGGCATCAACTTTCAATTTCAGTAAGTTTTAATGACGTAGAAATGCTCGTGAAGTTCTGAAATTGGATTGGAGCCAAATTTTCGTAATATAGGCGGAACTCGTGTAATTGAAAAGGAACTTATTTAAAACTGCAAAATGCTGTTTCATCTCTGTTGTCGATTCTTTATATATCCTCTCTTATCACTTATTATTTCGTTTATTTTATAAAGCGACACGTTTCTATTTTCTTGTCATTACTGGTGTTCATCAAATTTACATATTAATGATCTGCGTTGAAGAAAAATATATTGTGTATTATGTAAATAAAAATGCATTGTTGTCATTGATAACAATAATATAAACGTCTGAGATTTGTCGATTGTTTCTGTTATTTTTGGTTTTATATATATATATATATATATATATATATATATATATATATATATATATATATATATATATATAATATATATATATATAATTTATATTATATTTATTATAATTTTTTTTTTTTTTTTTTTTTTTTTTTTTTTTTGGTAAAAATTTTTTTTTTTTTCTTTAAGCTGGAGGATAGATCGGATGCCGGGTGGGGTTCCTGACCTCCCACAGCGTGCATGGAGGTACATACTGTCTTCTATTCTCCTAAATCTGTTTTCCAACTTGCTTTCTGTCTTTGTCTTGGAATGAGATTACTTGGTTTTGTCCTGGCCCTGGTTGGGAGGAAGACAGTCAAATGTATAGTTTTGGGAGATGATATTTTTTCCCTTGTAAATCATTTCTCTGTTGTGTACTGTACATTTTTCCGTTTACGTATGATTTGTAAACAATTGAGTGTGTTCCTCTTGGCGGGGACCTGTGCTTATGTCTGGATGATACATTTAGTGATCTCAAACTAAGTACAATGACAGTGTAGACAGTGTGCTTTGGAATCTACATATGTTCCCTATTTGAACAAATTCCCCTTTGTCTGCCTTATTCTTGGATGCTTTTATTGTAATTCTAGACCTTTTTACTATCCCGTTTTCTTCCTTTTTACTGGCGGTGATATGACCTAAATGTTTTGCAAGCACCTTAAAACCCTTAAAATTAAAAACAAAAGCAAAACATAGATGGAATCCTGACATAACTATAGCCATGGGTGGATTTCAATAGGGGACTAGGGCGGATGAACTTTGGCTCTTCCTTGACCTGTGGATTCTTCATTGGTCCACAGCCTTGCTACCTCCTCTTGTACCCCAATTCTTAATGTGTCTTTCCAAGTAGCTGTATGGCCTTGTTCTGGAATGAAACCATGATTTCGTCCGGGTCTTGTCCATTTTGTCTCTGTTCAGCTTTTTGACTTTGATATATGTATAATTTTACTCATAATCATGCATCCCCTTTTTGGTGTGTGTGTGGGGGTCCTGTGGCAGTGTTATTGTGGGACTTTTAGATGGTTTCGTGGTATCTGTAAGGTTATATTACTCTTGGATGCAGCTATGTGCTCTTATCTAAATAACTTATATTATAAATCAGTCACTTATCTCAGGACAAGTCCCAGATATCTATAAACATGCAATTGTAAAGCCTCTCATAAAAAAGCAAAATCTCGATGTAAATGACCTTAGTAACTACCATCCCGTCTCAAATCTGCCATTTCTTTCTAAAATCCTTGAAAAAGTTGTACTCAGACGTTTTCACAACATCTCCATGAAAACAATCTATGGGAAAAATTTCAGTCAGCTTATCGTTCTTACCACAGCACAGAAACTGCTCTGTGCTGTGTTGCGAGTGATTTGCTTGATGTTTTAGATAAAGGTTCTGTTTCTCTTCTGACCTTGTTAGACCTTTCGGCGGCGTTTGATACTATTGATCACGGTATTCTCATTAAACGACTTAATAAACTTTTGGCTTGTCTGGGACTGTCTTGCAGTGGTTTGAATCTTATTTAGATGGCAGAAAGCAACAGGTTATGATTTAGATAAACTTTCTCGTCAACATACATTGTCTTTTGGTGTTCCTCAAGGCTCTGTTTTGGGTCCAATTCTTTTTGTTTTGTATACTTCTCCATTATCTAATGTCATCACTGGTCATGGGCTGCGCTATCATCTCTATGCAGATGATACCCAACTTTATGCTACTGATAAAACTAAAAATCTCGAAAATATTGTGAAACGTGTGGAAGAATGTGTGACGGATGTGAAAGAGTGGATGGATGCAAACAAGTTGAAAATGAATGAGTCAAAAACAGAAGTGATGATTGTGGGAAATAGAGGGCAGTTGAAGGTGAATGATGGTCTTCAGATGTTGATTGGGGGTGAAAAGATCAAAGTTTCAAAGACTGTGAAAAATTTGGGTGTCTATTTTGATTCAGAAATGAGAATGTCAGCTCACATTTCTGCTCTCTGTAAATCTTTATACTTTCAATTGAAGAAAATCAGTTCGATCCGTCAGTATATTGCAATTGGAACATGTAAAACATTGGTTGTTTCCCTCATTTTTTCGAAACTAGATTATTGTAACTCGCTGCTTGTCAACTTGCCTCAGGCTTCTATTAAACAATTACAACTGCTGCAAAACAGTGCAGCAAGATTAGTTTTTGGCAAAAAAAAATTTGATCATGCAACCCCTTTGTTGGCATCTCTCGATTGGTTGCCCATTGAAAAGCGCACATATTACAAAGCAGCGTGTCTTGTTTATAAGTGTTTGGCTGGTATAGGACCGGCATATCTCACAGATCACGTGGTCATGTGTAAATTTGAAAATTACACTTTAAGATCATGTAATGACCAAACGAAAATTTCGGAAAAAAGATCAAGACAAAATTTGGTGATAGATCGTTTGCTTGTTTCGGCCCCAAGATTTGGAATGAACTGCCACGTGGTCTGAGGGAGTGCAAGTCTTTACCTACTTTTAAAAAGAATCTCAAGACATATTTTTACTGTATTTGTTTTTCTTGACTCTATATGAATCCTTGATTTGGCTATGAATTGTTATTGTTGTTATTATTTTTTTCACTTAAAATTGATATTTATATTGTAAAGTGCCCAGAGCTTGTGTTTTACACGAGAATGAGCGCTATATAAATGTGTATTATTATTATTATCTAGTGGTATATGACATTCGGAAAGATTATAATATTGCCTAACACGCGTCATGTCTCATCCTGTGTAAGTTGTTGTTTGCTTAGGACCCTTGTAATGCGCTTTGAACACGTTTGGTGGATATTACGCTATATAAATGCTCTATTTTTTGTGTGTTAAACTTAGAAAAATGAAATTCCCTTTATTCTTCAGTACAGCACCCCAAAGTGAGCTTTAGGGACTAACTTTGTTGCTCATGAAAGAAGACATGTTGATCGCGGGGCTGGAATTCGGGTTCCCCGGTTGTAAGTTGAATGCCCAATTCACCTGGCCATTCTGCCTGGGGTCCCCCCACCCCCCCTCCCCCCCCCCTTCCCCTTTTTCAAAGATGCTTGTTAAATTTAAATTCTTTTGACTTTGCGATCAACGTCCTTTTTTTTTTACCAGCGCTTATTGTGTTGTAAGCGCTGTAGAATCCATGGGCTCCAAACGAGACACTTTAACCACATGACAGAGTGACGTTAGCCTGCTGAGCAAAATTGATGGATGTGGGTGGGGTAGTCAGTGCTATGTCTGTCTTCTGTTTGCCGTCATCGATGTTAGTAATTTGCCTCTTCCTTGTTGCTTTTATTTTT
The DNA here is from genome assembly GCF_034508935.2 of Berghia stephanieae. Lineage (NCBI taxonomy): Eukaryota > Metazoa > Mollusca > Gastropoda > Nudibranchia > Aeolidiidae > Berghia > Berghia stephanieae. The sequence goes on along the minus strand of NC_088363.1, from coordinate 54,235,224 downwards.
TCCTGTTCTAGAACGAGACCTCTGTTGTATTCGCGCTAAATTACCTTAGAGTGTCGCAATCACAAAAGCACAACAATCAGCCTGAACGTTAGGTTGAATCCCTGCTGTGATCTATTTCCCTTCTGGGAGCCTTTTGGGTGCGATGTCATCTGTTGAAATGAAGAAAAAGAGCCCCAGTAACCTCTTATTGCTTCCCTTCATCTTCTGCCCTGTTCCACGTGGTTCTTTTGTCTCTGTTAGGATTGAAATTACTATGTTTTTTATGGTTCCTGACCTCCCATAATAATAATAATAATAATAATAATAATAATAATAATAATAATAATGGCATTTATATAGCGCTTTACCCCTTTGTCACAGGCTCTAAGCGCTTTACAGTGATATAAAACAAAACATATTACAGTGAGACAAGTGTGAAGGAAACGTGATACGAATTCAATTTAACAACAACAAAATATGAAAATAATATTGCAACATTATGACGTAAAAAGATAAAACTTTAAGCGAGATTTGAACGTTGTCAACGAATCCGAGCATCTCACGTGTGATGGGAGAGAGTTCCAAAAATGGGGATGGGGGGGGGGGGGGGGGGGGGGCGAAAATTGAAAAGACTGTTCACCTATTTTACGCAATGGCTTAGGTTTGACAAGGATTGATTGCTTGACCTCAAGTTTCTATTGGGGACATATATGTTTAGAAGGTCTTTAATATAGGAGGGACTGTTCGAGCTCAGGGATTTGTAGACAACAGTACAAATCTTATAGGCAACTCTTTTTTCCACAGGAAGCCAATGTAACTCACGGAGAAGAAGAGTTGCTGACGGGTATTTTTTGTTATTGCGTACAATGAGCCTGGCTGCGTTATTTTGAGCAACCTGAAGTTTGCTAATTTTGTCTTTAGCTAAATTCGCCCAAAGGGAGTTACAACAGTCCAATTTAGATAAAACCAGGGAATTAATTAAAAGTTCTGCTATATGCTTCGGTATTAAATTACGAATTTTGCTTATTTTTTTCATTTCTAAGTACATAGATCGTATGGTGTTATTCACGTGGCTTGTCATGGAAAGATCTTTATCAATGATGACGCCAAGGTTTTTTGCTTTATTTGAAAATTCTATTGTGCTATTTCCGAGAGTAATAGGTGATTTATTTGCCTGTTTAAGGATACTCGGCCTTCCACACATTAAAATCTCAGTTTTACTATCATTTAATTTTAACTTTTAACCATAGTGGGCAGGGAGGTACATTCCGTGTCTTCTATACCCCTATATCCGTTTTCTGTCTTTGTCTTGGAATGAGATTAGCTGGTTTTGTCTTGGCCCGGGGGCTGCGGGGGGGGGGGGGGGGGGGGGGGGGGGGATACCCTGGCTGACAATTAGTTTTGGGAGATATTTTTTTCCTTGTACACCATCTCTCTGTTATGCACTGTATTATGTTTTGTTTACATATTGTTTATGATTTGTAAACACTTGAGTGTATTCCTCTTAGTGGGGACCTGTGCTTGTGGCTGGATGAGACGTTTAGGTGATCTCAAACTAAGTACTTTGAGAGTGTACTCTTGGAATCTATGTCTGTTTCCTATTTGAACCAATTCCCCTTTGTTTTTCCTTTTCTTGGGTGCCTTAATTGTAATTCTAGAAGTTTTCACTTTCCTATTGCCTTCCTTTTTACTGTCGCTGATATGACCTCAATGTGTTGCGAGCGCCGCAAAACATTAAAAACAAACAAAACTATGCATGTACCAGGTGTCTCTGGTCCTAGCTGGAGTCCTTGGTGGAGGGGAAAGTTGTCTAATATATCTTCCTTTTGCTCTTTTCACCCATTGGTAAATCATATCTTATAATCAAACAAACCCAGGTTGTGTTCAGATATCGGCGATCATGTATCAAATGTTATCGGATTAGTCTTCTAAGGACTCGTTTTCATCTCTCATTTACCACCCTATCGTTCAATAAAATCTATTGAGGCTTCTTTTACACACGTTTGTCATCCTAAATTTTCATCTTTATTCGTCTCCGCTCTATTTTTGATGTCAGCACTGCTTTTCCTTCACCAGTCTTTCCGTAATGTATCGTCAGTGGAAACCTTTTATTGCAGGTATTTTTAATTTTACTTTTTTTTTACCCCCCCCCCCCCCAAAAAAAAAAAAAAAAAACAAAAACAAAAAAAAAAACAACTAGCCCTCCGCCATGTTACCATTAGGCCTGGGCATTCCGTGAAAGAATATAGATAATCCACCAAACAAAATGTCGGGTGATGTCAACAGGAATCACCCATGTTGTCCAAAGTACGCAAATTGGAGGTTGGTAACCTTGCCCAATTAAAAAAGAAAAAAACGAGTGTCTGAAGTGGGGCTCGAACCCAGGACCTTCTGAGTCGCAGTGCAATGCCTTAACCACTCGGCTACTTTACGCAATTAAATTGTGACAAGGCCATGGCATGTCATGGTCCGTGCGCTTGATGTCATCAAGTCATACATAACATGACAGTCACAGTTACAAGAATCACCAACTCTCACACAACCCACAATTCTACCATGCAATGACATAACATCTTTTTTTTTCATTCACTTTACCCCCAAATTCCTTAATATCACTTCAACGACATATTACCCAGTTAACTGCGTACTCTAGAAAAAAAATCGTATTTAAAAATTTGGCCAGAAAACTCGTCCTTCATAAATAAATCGATTTAAATGACCCTCATCTTGGCAAAAACTCTCAAACCTTGCTAGAGAAGTGAAAAATTAAAGTTTTCTGGCCATGGTGTAATTTTTCGTTGACAAATAGAAAATACCGCCGACGCCACACCATTGCAAGCCCTCATTACTTACCTTGACTTAATCAATGTCATGTACACCAAGTATTTTACCGTTTAAAGGGAAGTGGCACTTAAGAACCACTTTTTAAGGAGTCTGAGGAACTGACCCCCCCCCCCCCCCCCCCCCCCCGAAAAAAAAAATCCACAGATTTTTTCTAAACATTTTCTTGATATTTGTATATGTAAATGTTTCTGCGTGTAGTGATATATTTCAATCGCTCTCAACTTTCCCAGGATTGTAAATAAATCAAAACATCTTCTCAATACCTACTGTCACAGCGTCGCCATGAGTTAATCGTTATCGCCCTCGGCACAATTAAAAAAGGCCATGTGTTATAGCTACGGATTTGACACCGCATTGAAACAGCTTCAATTCACACCTTGGTGCTAGGCGAGATGGGCCATGTGGTTTGATCTTCAATATAATGGGCACACATAACCGACCTATTTAGGAATTAACAAGATTACAGATGCTAACAGCGATGACACACAGAACACGATTGGTCTAAAGAAAACAACCAATAGTAAACCAGGCAAGGCCAAATCCTGGAATATTGTTGGTTCCTTGTGAGTCACCAACTCCCGAGAGAAACATATATAAACGATAACCGTGATCAATATCGCTCTCTCTCCCATTTAATATGCTTAGAGCTCACTGCTTCTATAGGGAACTCAAAATTTCTTCATCGCGAGAAACATGTGTGAATGAGGGTGGGTGATGGACATACATTGTGTTAAAATTAATTAATGCCAATTAAACTAGGTGCTAGGTGTGTAGGAGTGATAATTAATATTGTTATTCGCCTGGCCGTAAGTAGACACAACCTAAATTAACAGAAATCATTAACTCATATTATTAACAGTAATTGATAACTCGTGTTATTATAAAATATTCATTCACTATCTTTATCTATATATTTATATATGTATATATTATTGTATGTATGTATGCCTTCCAAATGAATGAATTTAATTACACGAATTACATTTACTAATGTGCTATCACTAATACACGATATTTCTATGTAGTATTTATATGGATTGATTATTATGCTCTCATGATACATATCTTTCACAATCCCACTACTTTCATGTTTCCCGTTAATTAAATTACTAACACATCTTAAAATCAGTAGTGATGTCAAGAGTATTAATTGAAATCCCCCACGACCCCACTATTCATAGGAATGTTAAAATGTTGCAACCTAGTCAAAGATTTGCTCCGGTATTTTCACAGATCGTTTACCTACCAAACTTGCATCGGTTACTGACAAACATGTATCAGGTTACCGACTAACCATGCGCCTGGAGAACAAACGAATATCCATTTGGCTATAAGTGATACAGAGTGGAATCTTACAAGCGATCCACTGAAACTACTGGAATGAAACGGCCTGTCCCATGTAACAGAAGAAATCTTGGCGCCGCCACCAGTCACATCAAAGATACGCACCATTACAAAGAAAAATGAATAGTTTGTGATACGGGATGAAAATTAAAAACCCATAGCCTAAATTGAATGAATTAAAACCAGCACTATTATTCTTTGGCTAATTATGTGTTAACCTGTTATTGTATGAGGCATTTCTGTTGATTTATATTAAAGTACTTCTTTTTTTAACGAGGATTAATATTTACCTTCTAAACCTACCTATCCCTATCATCATCATCAAGTGCCAGGCCTGTTGCAGACATCGACGATCAAGTCCCTCCAACCATATCTGTCCTCAGATCTTCTCAAAAGCTCGATTCCTGTTCCTCCCCCACCAATCAATCCGTTCAGATTGTCAATGTAATCTATCCTCTGTCTCCCTCTTCTTTTCTTCCCAGCAGCTTTACCCGTAAATACAATCTTTTCAATTCCGTTTTTTCTGTAAATATGTCCGAGAAATTTTAACTGTCTTTTTCTGATGGTGGTCGTACAATTTCTTTTAATACTTCCTCGTTTTTTATTTTATCTTTCCATGAGATTCTACGAATGCGTCTATAAAACCAAATTTCGGCTGCAGTTATTCTACGTTCACATTCTTTGTTAATCTTCCAACACTCGCTGCCATAAAGAAGCACGTATGATTTCATTACCCGGAGTTTTGTTGCCATCTTAATGTTGTGGTTGTTCATGATTTGCTTTCATTGATTATATGTGTTCTTTGCTAAAGCACTTCTTCTTTTAATTTCATGGGTGGATCTACCATCAGATGTTATAATGTATCCCAAACATGTAAAACTTTCAACTCTCCTGATCTCTTCGTTTTGATATGATAAATACCTCAAGATAAATCCCTATATAACGTGCCAATAATCTACCACTACATCTACTATTTTTTAAAACCTAAAAACATTCTCTTACTCTCAGTCAAGCTGTCTGGAGCTTTTTACTCGACTATAACAGGGAAAAATAAAAGCGGCACCAGATAACTAGTCTATGGGGAAACTATCTGACTCCTATCTCTCTACTCCTACTTGCCGCTCTCCTACATAGCACAGTGGCGTCAATTTCATTCCGTCTATAGATAGTTCTAATTCTAAGTTGACGTCACTTTGGCCTTTGTTATTGTTTTTTGCCATCTGCGTTTCTGCGTTCACTAAACTGTATGAACCAGACTATAAACGTTTAAGATTACACACAGTTTTGTGTGTTGGTCCGTTATACTTCGGATGGCAATGTTGTGAACTTCTTAGCCAAGCGCATACTATCTGTACTTTGTTACCCATCGCGTCATTCTGACGAAAATTGAGAATAAAGCTCAAATAAAAAGAACTAGGGGGAAAAACCATAAAACTTGAGCATTTGTATAGCATAATATCCACTAAACGTGCCCAAAGCGCTTGACAAGGGGTCCTTAGTCAACAGCAAACTTAGTATGCAGAATGAGATAGGACGCCTTTTAGGCGATATTATATCATTTTTCCGACACAGACAACGCTGTTAACGGTCAGGTTTTTTTGTATTACTAATGGATAACCCGCAATATTTGAAGATAAATAAAGGCAGACACTCATCTATTTTAATTATTATACTAGACTCTATTGTGGAAATTAACATAAATCGAGGCAATTTTTTTGAGCCATCAACGATCAAAATAGGTCCTGTAATAAAGTCTGTAGGTGCGCACAAATAAGTCTGGCAACAGGGCGACCAGATGGCGATTCCAAACGTCAAATGACCGATCATAATGCCCTAGCATATTTATTTATAAATTAGATAATCAAAGGACCGATCATTACACACAAGCAGATTTTCAAAATATTCATTTTTTTTAGCTAACGGGTGATAGAATTTGATTTTTGAAAGGTTTGCAAGTCATTCGTACATCAAGCTGTAAAAAATAAAATGCATTTAATAATTTTTAGATTTGCCAGTATTTCTGCGTTAATTGGCAAAAGATTTACACTGGGCTGTAACGGAACAATGTTTACCCCAGCCCTATTAAAAAAAAAAAAAAGAATAAACCTTAATTATATTCATTTCTTACTCAATTCGCTGCCAATCAATTTCTTAAATCGGTCGATAGAGCAAACGTTTTTTCAATTGTTGTTGTTGCTTTTGTTTTTTGTTTTTTGTTTGTTTTTTTTAAATTGGGTTTCAAATTTAATACCAATTCAAATGTTCTATTCTACGATGAACTAACGAATTTTGTCTAAATTTTGTTTTACACCTTGAAATATTAATAAGCTTACAATTTCAATCTTGAGCATCGGAACAATCTTGAATTGTAAGAACCCCATTCGTTATTATTGTTTGTTTGTTTGGTTGGTTGGGTTGTTTTTTTTTAGTTAATCTTTGGTTCTTAGTGATTTTTTTAAAATGTCGTAACGGCCTCTTCTCCTATGTAGTTCTTCATGATGTCTATCATACTGTTTTGAGACGATTCGTCACATTTGAAGATGTCATTGGAACCTTGTTTTGTCAGTTAGTACCTTGTTGTCTTATGAACCATAAATTTCCTTTCATTAATATTATTATTTTTAATTCATCTTTTGTTCTTTTTGTATTTATATATTATAAAAACTTCTTTAGCGACTTCATTTGCACTTTTCAAGGGTCTTATCAATAAAAATATTATTATTAATTAATGGAACCACCAATAGCTACGCCATTGTTAGAGGGAAAATGAAGTGCAATGAAAGCTGTACTTTGTGGTGATCTACTTAACCGACTTTAATGTTTGATTGTTTATTAGTTAACTGCCGTACTCTAGAAAAACACGTATTTTAAAATTTGGCCAGAAAACTCGTCCTTCACATAATATTGATCAAGTTAAATGGCTCTCGTCTTAGCAAGAATCTCAGACCTGACAGTTCATTAAAGATCTCGCGAAGCCCCAGGTTTGAGAGTTTTTGCCATGATGAGAGTAATTTAAATCAATCTATATTTGAAGGGCGAATTTTCTGGCCATATTTGTAAACAACCTGCGTGTTTTTTTCCCCAGAGTATGGCAGTTAAGTGGTTAGACGCCTCTGAAAAAAACAAATAAAGACAGGCCCGCCTAGTATGATGTTCGTCATTAAATATTGACGACTGTTGTAGACATTTACTCTCACCTACATTTGCTGCGGTGGGTGATGATCTGACAAATCAACTTCTATTAATTTTGACCAGAAAATGTTTAGTTCATATTAGTAGATATAATTTGATAGATAAAAGACAACCCTCAATTTGTCAGTCTAAAACCTACGGGGGCTTTTGATACAGTGGAATCTACATTATTAAGTCAACTTCTATTTTAAGTCAATATCTCTTGTTGGTCCCAAATTTTAATTCTTTATCTATGTGTGTTATATTTATAATGGATAACGTTAAACTTGGTTAAAGTTAACTGAGCTTTCTGGTCCGGCGGTTTTTGACTTTATCCGGATTCCACGCTAGATTCTGGTATACTTACATTATAGCTATAATATTTAGCGATGATTTCCAGCACATGTTCTTATAGATCCTCTCGGTTGGACTCCATGATTTGTTCTTTACCAGGCCAGATCCTCATACGCCGAGTGTTGATTTTTTAATTATTTTTTTAAAATTAATTTATTTTTTTGTCTGTAGTCATATAGAATTTCTTGCCCCTTCCAGTATTTGTCAAATATATTTTTAAAAGAATGCTGTCTTTTTGCGCAAACCACTTACATCTGGCAAACTATTCCACAGTTGAACAACTCTCACATTGAAATCCTTTGCCATGTTTTAAGGTTTCAGTTTTATAATGCGATAAATTACTTTTCTCCTTTTGGAGCGTGATAAAAGCGTACATATTCACTAGTCTGATAACTGAACGCGCATAATAAATAATGGGGCTTATCTATCGTTTCTGTAGTCGGTAGCTGAAGAATGCCATACCTTGGTTTGACCAGTTAACTGCCGCACTTTGGATAATCTCGCATTTATAAATTTGGCCAGAAAACTCGTCCTTCAAATATAGATCGACTTAAATAACCCTCATCTTGGCTAAAACTCTGAAACCTGAGACTTTGACAAATTTTTAATACGATTTCTCCCACAGTACGGTAGTTAACTGGTTGAGAGGGTTGTTCCACCCCCCCCCCCCACCCCCCCAATCCCACTATCGGATCAATTTGGGTTTTTTTGACATGCTAGTAAGTGCACCTAGTAGACAACAATATATATAACTCTTTCCTTACCGATCATTATCAGTATTTTCCCAAAATGGCTGTCTTACCCGGCAGAAAAATAACAAGCTCTCTACAAAACAACTTTATGTTCTTATTAATTAAACAAAGATCATTCTTCAAAGTTTGTGATGTACAACATAATCTGAATAAGAAAAATGTATATTGTGTCGTATCAAATGTGACGATTTTGCTGCAGGTGGTAAGAGAGGGTTATAGGGTTGCAAGATGTCCGGTTTCATGGCCGACCGTCAGAATCCCCTATTTTACTTAAACTTACACCTCTTGCTCGCTTTACGACACTGCACTGATTGGCGATTGGGTTATAATATTAGGCTTTTCTATTTATTAATAGACAGGTACTCATTCAGATCTTATTAGTCTTGCATATTTTATCATCGGATTTACAACTTGTCTCCAATCATCCTATATACACTGCGTTGAAATGACCTATAAGTGTCGCTAGCACCGTGAAACATCTAAAAACAAACAAACATACAGGAGAAAAAATAATATTCCTTGCATAATATCTCATATAATGTCATATTCATCATGTATGGTAATTGACAAAACAATATTCAGTGTGCAATCTTGTAGTGTAAATTTATCGATCTACTCCACGAATTAGATAAGCAGATAGATAATATATACGATTATTGAACAAACAGACAAAAAGGACAGATCCATACTGTTGTACTACGACAAAATACTTTTATTCTAATTTTGATCAGAGAACGCGCATCTCCCAATTATGACATCGATAGATTGAGAAGACACCCAAATTGTCAACAATATAACTATTGAATTTGAAAAAAAAAATCCCATAAAAAAATGTTGGCCATAAAACTCGTCCTTCCAATCCATCGATTACAATGGCCTCCATCTTGTCGAAAACTACCAAACCTGGGACTTTGGAAGTCTTCAAGTAAGTTCGAGGTTCGAGAGTTTTTGACAAGATGAAGGCCGTTTTACTCGATAGACATTTCTACTTTCCACCAGATCCAACAGACCATCCAGCTACCCAATCACTGACAGGAAATTTTTTTTTTGATTGTCACGGTAATCGATTCAAGTTCCTTTGCGTGTGAAACAAATAAGCGAACGAGATCCCCTGTTTATCAATATAATATGAACAAAATGGTTTTTGTTGCCTAATTGACGAAAAAGCCGTTCTGTCATCGCACAGTATTACACATATTATCACATAAGCCGTGCATGACAACACAATTCGATGGGTAACGGTTGTTACACCAATAACTCATTCATAATGCATTCACAAGTCAATCTATTTTACCAGTTTACTACCGTACTCTTGAAAGATACGTCCTGATAAAATTTTGCCAGAAAACTCGTCCTTCATATTATACTGGTCGATTTAAATGACCCTCATCTTGGCAGAACCTCTCAAACCTGGGACCTAGATAGATAGACCTCGCGAGGTCCAGGTTTAAATCGATCGATATTATATTCTGAAAGACGAGTTTTCTGGCCACATTTTAAAATACGATCTTTCCAGATTACGGTTCTTAACTGGTTAACTCTATCCGTACCGACGACCATTTTCAGTATTTTCCCAAAATGGCAGGCTTACCCATCAGAAAACTTGATTTTTAAAACTCAAACAAGCTCTCTACAAACAACTTTATGTTCTTATTACTTAAACAAAGATCATTGTGTCGTAACAAATGTGACGATTTTGCTGTAGGTGGTAAGGAGAAGGTAAAGCATGATCAAACTTACTAAGCAAGATATTGTGGGAGGCGACGGGGCCAGGTCAGGTAAAAGATGACATAGGGCAAGACAATGATGAATGCACTTCTCTGAGAAAATGCATTTCATATAAAGTACTTACTTACTTACTTAGACCCTTCATTCTGAATTAATACAAAACAAATCGATTAAGATTACCCCCCCCCCCCCCTCCCCTCCCCAGACTTGTTAAAATTGTCCCAAAAGTCTCAAAAATAAGAATTTTTGGCCACCTCTAAGTTATTAAAAATGTCAAAGAGTGTCAAACCCAAGACTTCTTGACCCCCAAGTTGTTAGATTTGTCAAGAAGTCTCTTACCCAAGATTTCTTGACCCCCAAGTTGTTAAATTTGACAAAAATGTCTAAAACCCAAGAATTCTTGACCCCCAAGTTGTTAAATTTGTCAAGAAGTCTCTAACCAAGAAGTCTCTCTCTATATATATATGGGGGAGGGGGGGGGGGTGAAGTGGCCGAGTGTTAAGGCATTGCACTGTGACCCGGAAGGACCCGGGTTCGAGCCCCACTTCAGGCACTTTCGTTTTTTTCCTTGAGCAAGATTATTAACCCCCAATTTGCTCACTTGGACAACATGGGTGATTCCTGTTGACATCAGACATCTTGTTTGATGAGTTATCTATATTCCTTCGTGGAATGCCGAGGCGACGATATCTTACGATGTCGTGGCGGAAAAGGCATAATTTTTACATTTCACAAATATATATATATATATATATATATATATATATATATATATATATAATATTCCATTTGTCATAATATGCGTAGTTCATTTTTCCTTGTAAATGTTTGGAACATGGGAAGGCAGTTTTTTCACTTCCGTCATTTTGCTCTGTTTGATTATTATAATTATTAGGTATTTTGGAGAGGAATGTACAGATGCAAGTCTTATTATGAACTTCACGTGACGAAAGAGTGTTTAAATCATTGAAACAACCGGTTGTTTTGAATAATACAAAAAAATGGGCGCTTAATTGGGGGGGGAAAATGATTATAAACAAACAAATAATACATACTGCTTTTTAGTGTACCAACATGCGTTGCGTTGTTTCATTCAGGTAATAAAAATTATACTGCGAGCCGTTTGTCATGTCGTAGGTGAAGGGTCAAAAGGTCATCAACACAACCGACGGACATCGTCGTTTAAAGGCCTTAAAAATATTTTTATCGTTCAACCTCGAAAATGGAAAGTAGAAATCGGGAAATAGGAAGTGCGATTAATAATAATAATAATAATAATAATAATAATAATAATAATAATAATAATAATAATAATAAGACTTACTTACTTCAAGGAATTTGCCCAATGGAAACCGTACGGTGCTCTTATTGGCTAACAACAAGATATGAAGTGAATAGAAAAGTGCCAGAAGACAATAGAGAATAAAATTTTTTCGCGGCGGTGGTGGGGTTTGAACCTGCGACCTTATTGGTACGACAACTCCGCCTGGCAGGTGAGAGCGTGGCTCTACCGTGTGAGCTATCCACGAACACAAAAATATTCGTTTCAAACTCAAAGTCATTACTAGATCCCTCTCTCACCCACTTCTTGAGACCGCCGATTCGTTCGTACACCACCAACGCGAATAATTTTGACCAGCAGTTAAGCTTAATAGCCAATATTCTCAACACAAACATATAACATAGAAACGATTGAGACATTGAGTATGCTCCGGTGTATGGGGTGAATTTTTAATTCAGAAAAGTGAGTGGAGCAGGCACTTATGTTGGTAACAACAAGATATGAAGTGAATAGAAAAGTGCCAGAAGACAATAGAGAATAAAATTTTTTCGCGGCGGTGGTGGGGTTTGAACCTGCGACCTTATTGGTACGACAACTCCGCCTGGCAGGTGAGAGCGTGGCTCTACCGTGTGAGCTATCAATCGTTTCTATGTTATATGTTTGTGTTGAGAATATTGGCTATTAAGCTTAACTGCTGGTCAAAATTATTCACGTTGGTGGTGTACGAACGAATCGGCGGTCTCAAGAAGTGGGTGAGAGAGGGATCTAGTAATGACTTTGAGTTTGAAACGAATATTTTTGTGTTCGTGGATAGCTCACACGGTAGAGCCACGCTCTCACCTGCCAGGCGGAGTTGTCGTACCAATAAGGTCGCAGGTTCAAACCCCACCACCGCCGCGAAAAAATTTTATTCTCTATTGTCTTCTGGCACTTTTCTATTCACTTCATATCTTGTTGTTACCAACATAAGTGCCTGCTCCACTCACTTTTCTGAATTAAAAATTCACCCATACACCGGAGCATACTCAATGTCTCAATCGTTTCTATGTTATATGTTTGTGTTGAGAATATTGGCTATTAAGCTTAACTGCTGGTCAAAATTATTCGCGTTGGTGGTGTACGAACGAATCGGCGGTCTCAAGAAGTGGGTGAGAGAGGGATCTAGTAATGACTTTGAGTTTGAAACGAATATTTTTGTGTTCGTGGATAGCTCACACGGTAGAGCCACGCTCTCACCTGCCAGGCGGAGTTGTCGTACCAATAAGGTCGCAGGTTCAAACCCCACCACCGCCGCGAAAAAATTTTATTCTCTATTGTCTTCTGGCACTTTTCTATTCACTTCATATCTTGTTGTTACCAACATAAGTGCCTGCTCCACTCACTTTTCTGAATTAAAAATTCACCCCATACACCGGAGCATACTCAATATCTCAATCGTTTCTATGTTATATGTTTGTGTTGAGAATATTGGCTATTAAGCTTAACTGCTGGTCAAAATTATTCGCGTTGGTGGTGTACGAACGAATCGGCGGTCTCAAGAAGTGGGTGAGAGAGGGATCTAGTAATGACTTTGAGTTTGAAACGAATATTTTTGTGTTCGTGGATAGCTCACACGGTAGAGCCACGCTCTCACCTGCCAGGCGGAGTTGTCGTACCAATAAGGTCGCAGGTTCAAACCCCACCACCGCCGCGAAAAAATTTTATTCTCTATTGTCTTCTGGCACTTTTCTATTCACTTCATATCTTGTTGTTACCAACATAAGTGCCTGCTCCACTCACTTTTCTGAATTAAAAATTCACCCCATACACCGGAGCATACTCAATGTCTCAATCGTTTCTATGTTATATGTTTGTGTTGAGAATATTGGCTATTAAGCTTAACTGCTGGTCAAAATTATTCGTTGGTGGTTACGAACGAATCGGCGGTCTCAAGAAGTGGGTGAGAGAGGGATCTAGTAATGACTTTGAGTTGAAACGAATATTTTTGTGTTCGTGGATAGCTCACACGGTAGAGCCACGCTCTCACCTGCCAGGCGAGTTGTCGTACCAATAAGGTCGCAGGTTCAAACCCCACCACCGCCGCGAAAAAATTTTATTCTCTATTGTCTTCTGCACTTTTCTATTCACTTCATATCTTGTTGTTACCAACATAAGTGCCTGCTCCACTCACTTTTCTGAATTAAAAATCACCCATACACCGGAGCATACTCATGTCTCAATCGTTTCTATGTTATATTTTGTGTTGAGAATATTGGCTATTAAGCTTAACTGCTGGTCAAAATTATTCGCGTTGGTGGTGTACGAACGAATCGGCGGTCTCAAGAAGTGGGTGAGAGAGGGATCTAGTAATGACTTTGAGTTTGAAACGAATATTTTTGTGTTCGTGGATAGCTCACACGGTAGAGCCACGCTCTCACCTGCCAGGCGGAGTTGTCGTACCAATAAGGTCGCAGGTTCAAACCCCACCACCGCCGCGAAAAAATTTTATTCTCTATTGTCTTCTGGCACTTTTCTATTCACTTCATATCTTGTTGTTACCAACATAAGTGCCTGCTCCACTCACTTTTCTGAATTAAAAATTCACCCCATACACCGGAGCATACTCAATGTCTCAATCGTTTCTATGTTATATGTTTGTGTTGAGAATATTGGCTATTAAGCTTAACTGCTGGTCAAAATTATTCGCGTTGGTGGTGTACGAACGAATCGGCGGTCTCAAGAAGTGGGTGAGAGAGGGATCTAGTAATGACTTTGAGTTTGAAACGAATATTTTTGTGTTCGTGGATAGCTCACACGGTAGAGCCACGCTCTCACCTGCCAGGCGGAGTTGTCGTACCAATAAGGTCGCAGGTTCAAACCCCACCACCGCCGCGAAAAAATTTTATTCTCTATTGTCTTCTGGCACTTTTCTATTCACTTCATATCTTGTTGTTACCAACATAAGTGCCTGCTCCACTCACTTTTCTGAATTAAAAATTCACCCCATACACCGGAGCATACTCAATGTCTCAATCGTTTCTATGTTATATGTTTGTGTTGAGAATATTGGCTATTAAGCTTAACTGCTGGTCAAAATTATTCGCGTTGGTGGTGTACGAACGAATCGGCGGTCTCAAGAAGTGGGTGAGAGAGGGATCTAGTAATGACTTTGAGTTTGAAACGAATATTTTTGTGTTCGTGGATAGCTCACACGGTAGAGCCACGCTCTCACCTGCCAGGCGGAGTTGTCGTACCAATAAGGTCGCAGGTTCAAACCCCACCACCGCCGCGAAAAAATTTTATTCTCTATTGTCTTCTGGCACTTTTCTATTCACTTCATATCTTGTTGTTACCAACATAAGTGCCTGCTCCACTCACTTTTCTGAATTAAAAATTCACCCCATACACCGGAGCATACTCAATGTCTCAATCGTTTCTATGTTATATGTTTGTGTTGAGAATATTGGCTATTAAGCTTAACTGCTGGTCAAAATTATTCGCGTTGGTGGTGTACGAACGAATCGGCGGTCTCAAGAAGTGGGTGAGAGAGGGATCTAGTAATGACTTTGAGTTTGAAACGAATATTTTTGTGTTCGTGGATAGCTCACACGGTAGAGCCACGCTCTCACCTGCCAGGCGGAGTTGTCGTACCAATAAGGTCGCAGGTTCAAACCCCACCACCGCCGCGAAAAAATTTTATTCTCTATTGTCTTCTGGCACTTTTCTATTCACTTCATATCTTGTTGTTACCAACATAAGTGCCTGCTCCATCACTTTTCTGAATTAAAAATTCACCCCATACACCGGAGCATACTCAATGTCTCAATCGTTTCTATGTTATATGTTTGTGTTGAGAATATTGGCTATTAAGCTTAACTGCTGGTCAAAATTATTCGCGTTGGTGGTGTACGAACGAATCGGCGGTCTCAAGAAGTGGGTGAGAGAGGGATCTAGTAATGACTTTGAGTTTGAAACGAATATTTTTGTGTTCGTGGATAGCTCACACGGTAGAGCCACGCTCTCACCTGCCAGGCGGAGTTGTCGTACCAATAAGGTCGCAGGTTCAAACCCCACCACCGCCGCGAAAAAATTTTATTCTCTATTGTCTTCTGGCACTTTTCTATTCACTTCATATCTTGTTGTTACCAACATAAGTGCCTGCTCCACTCACTTTTCTTATTGGCTAACCAACCAGCGGCCTCGATGAGAAAAATATCCGCCATTTTGATGTTGGCTGGGAATCGCGTTACTATAGTAAACAAGCGCTGATCGGCCGTTCATGAAAACAAGTTGCTGCTCGCTCGTTTAACTCAAAATTATTCAAAACGATCTCTCTAAAATGATATAAATGTGACTTCTTAAGGTTTTCTTCACGGTCAAAACCACACAACATTCTATTAATGATTACGTCCGAGGCAAAAAGGAATATTGACAGGTCGACCGAGAGTTGAACTCGTGAGACGACAAACATCAATGCGAAGTGTAGCGAGAGTCAAGCTATTGTTTGTCTTGTCCTATTCTATATAGAGAAAAGGATAAATAGTATAGCCTCGTGTGTGAGTGGTTGCGTGTCATAGTCTTGTTTTTAAATTGTTTCTGTTGTTTATGTGTGTAGTGATGACTCTCTCACACTCAATTTCAATGCCGAAAGAGGAATTCCCGCACACAAGAAAGGGGAATTGGGGTGGTATTTGGCATATATATTGTATAGTATCTAGTTCTAAATAGATAACTGATTAGAATTATATTATGATATATAAACACAATGCCAAATACAATTCCGAAGTTTCCTTATTTCAAATGAAGTAAAGCTCCAAAACCTAATGGTAGTGATTGTAGTACTGAGTGTTAGTGAGGTGAAGTGGTGTTGGTGGTGGTTGTAGTTGTAGTAGTAATAGTGATGATGATGTGGTGGTGGTGATGATTGTAGTTGTAGTAGTAGTGGTAGTGATGATGATGTGGTGGTGGTTGTAGTAGTAGTGGTAATGGTAATGATATGGTGGTGGTGGTGGTTGTAGTAGTAGTGGTCGTGATGATGATGTGGTGGTGGTGTTTGTAGTAGTAGTGGTAATGATGCGGCTATGTGGTCTAGTAGTATGACACTCGCTTCCGGATCGGAAGGTCCTGGGTTCGAGCCTCGCGCTCGGCGCATAGTTGAGTCCTTAGAAAAGGCTCTTTACTCACATTCTCTCACCGTACTCAGGTGTAAAATGAGTACCTGGCCGTTAACAGAGTTGTCTTTGTCCGAAAAATTGTAATATCGCCTAACAGGCGTCATGTCCCGTCCTACATGTTAAATGTTGACCAGGGACCCCTTGTAAAGCGCTTTGAGCACATTTAGTAGATATTGCACTATATAAAGCTCAATTTAAAAAAAAAAAATTTCAATGATGATGATATGGTGGTGGTGGTTGCAGTAGTAGTAGTGGTAGTGATGATAATGTGGTGGTGGTTGTAGTTGTAGTAGTAGTGATAGTGATGATGATGTGGTGGTGGTTGTAGTAGTAGTGGTAGTGATGATGATGTGGTTGTGGTGGTTGTAGTAGTAGTTGTAATGGTGATGATATGGTGGTAGTGGTGGTTGCAGTAGTAGTGGTAGTGATGACGATGTGGTTGTGGTGGTTGTAGTAGTAGTGGTAATGGTAATGATATGGTGGTAGTGGTGGTTGTAGTAGTAGTGGTAATGATATGGTGGTGGTTGTAGTAGTAGTGGTCGTGATGACGATGTGGTTGTGGTGGTTGTAGTAGTAGTGGTAGTGATGCTATTGTGGTGGTGGTTGTAGTAGTTGAGGTAGTGATGTGGTGGTGGTTGTAGTAGTAGTGGTGGTGGTGGTTGTGGTAGTAGTGGTAATGATGATGATATGGTAGTGGTGGTTGCAGTAGTAGTGGTAGTGATGACGATGTGGTTGTGGTAATTGTAGTAGTGGTAGTGATGATGATGTGCTGGTGGTGGTGTAGTAGTAGTGGTAGTGATAATGATGTGGGGCTGGTGGTTGTAGTAGTAGTGTTAGTGATGATATTGTGGTGGTGGTTGTAGTAGTAGATGATGTGGTGGTTGGAAAACACATTACAGGTTATTATAATACATGATTACACACATTCTCTAACTTCATTTTTTGACAGCTTCGTTGTGCCATAAATATACGCAACAGTTCTGAAACATTTTATTGTGGATTTTGATATTGTTTGTTGTTTTTCTTGTGTCGTTATGTTGACATAGATACCGAATGAATGGTAATTACTACATTCTCAGCCAACAACAAAATGGCGCTGAATGCTTTCATTGGTGGACACTTTTTAGGCTTCGTACGTATTCTCATTCGTTTAATTCTATGACTTACTTAGACTTAGATGCCTTTCGCGTCTCGACCGAAAGATCGGGTCGCCTTGGCTGTTTCCAGTATTTCCTGTGTGAGGTGTCTCCAATATTGCCGGTCCTCTGCTAGGGTTCTCAGATTTTCAAGGTCCCTGCCGTTATGAGACTAATGCTTTGTCCAAGTGTTGTGAGGTTTTTGTTTAGGATCACAGGGAGTGTTGTGATCGGTCTTCCTCTGAAAAGGTTCCCGTGTTTTTGGAAGTATCCCGACATGGCTTGGTTAGCTGGTATGTTTTTGTCCCTGCGTAGTATGTGACCGAAAAGTTGCCATCGTTGTTGTAAAATGTCAAGGGAGATTGGTCTTTCTTTTGTGATCTTATAGAGTGATTCATTTGAGATCTTTTTTGGGTATTTGATGTCCAGTACCCTTCTTAGCTGTATGCGATGGAAGGCATCCAGATGTTCTTCTTCGGATTTTGTCAACGCCCAAGTGCCGCAGTTATACAGAAGTACCGGTTTTACCAGAGCACGGTACAGTTTCAGTTTGGTTTTTCTCTTTATTTTGTCACCTCTAATCCATACATTGGTGAGTTTACTGAGTGCGGCGTTTGATAGCTGTTTTCTTCTTTGTACATCCTCGGTGTTTCCAATTAGTGAGCCGACTTTCTTTGTTCTTTTCCATTCCTCTTTGTTCCTCGATATTGTTGTAAATTCGGTTTTATTGGCATTGACTTGGAGGTTATATTTCATGAGGGTATTTTGTATGATGTCTATATTTGCTGGTGTTGATCCAATAAAATCGACATCATCTGCATAGGCGATTTCTCTAGGGATTGCATTCTCAATATGAGTCGTTGGTTTTGGAATGACTTTTCGAACTTCTTTCAGAGCGTGTTCTAAGTATATTGTGAACAGAATCGGGCTCAGACTATCTCCTTGGGGGGTCCCGATGTTACGTTCGAACTGCGTCTGTTTTGTGGCCCCGAATATCCTTGGTTGTATCTTTGTGTTGCTGAGGAGAAATCGGATTATTCGGAGCTCATCTTCGTCTACTATGTCTGTTAATATCTCCAAAAGTTTTCCTCTGTCGATCGTATCAAAGGCTGCGGACATATCGATTCCGGTTATTGTTATGGATATGTTTTCTTTGAGTGCCTTTGCTGCCAACCATTTATGTGTCCATACAACGTCCGATGTGCTTCGGTCTTGGCGAAACCCACTTTGGCTATGTGATAGATATTTTTCTATTTTCGGTCTAATTCTGTTGAGGACAATAGTTGACAGTGTTTTTCTTATGGTATTCAGTAATGTTATTGGGCGCAGGTTGTTTACGGGTCCTTTCGTTTTTCCTGGTTTTTGTATTGTAATTAGGACACCGCTGTTTATGTCCCAGTCTTTGTGTGTTGAAAATGTTTTGTTCATTATGTTTGCAATGCTTAGATCCAGGGAGAAGGTACCGCATTTCAGCAATTCAGCGGGAATTTCATCTTCGCCTGGGGATCTGTTATTGTTTAGGCACTTTATGCTATTTCTAACTTCAGTTGTTGTGATGCGGTTGTTTAGGTCTCTAGGGTTTCCTGAGAAGGGCGATATTTGTGAGACTTGTTTGTGAAATTTCTGCTGGAAGTGGTCAGTTACAATGTCAAGGATATCGTTGGGATTTGTTGTCTGTTTGCCAAATTTATCCTGTAGTTTTGGGTTCTCGAATGGTTTTCGGTTCAGAGATTTCGTCGCTTTGAACATAGACGATGCGTTATTTTTGGACTTTTCTATTTCTTCCACTTTTTTGTCTAATTCCTCGTTCCTGTGTTTTATTGTAAGTGATCGAATTGAATGCAGTATTTTATTTCGTTCCGTTTTCAGGTTTATTATTTCTTCCGAGTCTTTCGTGTTTTGTATCCTGATCCTAAGTTCTTTTTGTTCCCGCGATAGATCGTTAATAGCGATGTTAGGCGTTCGATTTGGTTTGTTCTTAGTTGTATTAATAGAGCCTGCACTTTATAATAATAATAATAATAATAATAATAAAAATAATAATAATAATAATAATGAGAGGAAAAAGAAGAAGAACTATCGCCCTGTCTCTAATCTTCCTTTTCTCTCTAAGATCTTAGAAAAGCTTGTTTTGAAACAATTACTGTCTCATCTTAAAAATAATTGTCTTGAAGAAAAATTTCAGTCTGCTTATAGGCAACATCATTCGACGGAAACCGCACTTGTTAGGGTTGTTAATGATCTCCTCTCTGTTATAGACAATGGTTCATGTTCTTTGCTGAATTTGCTTGACCTATCGTCTGCTTTTGATACTATTGATCACAATCTTCTTCTCAAACGTCTTGAAATTACTTATGGCGTGTCTGGTGCAGCGCTTGATTGGTTTAGGTCATATTTGTTTAATCGTAAACAGATTATTACGGTGGATGAATATAGATCGGAGGAAATCTTTCTTGATTGTGGGGTTCCCCAGGGTTCAGTACTTGGACCCGTTCTTTTTGTTTTGTACGTTGGCCCTCTGTCTAAAATCATCAGAAGTTTTGGTCTGTCTTACCATCAATACGCTGATGATACGCAATTGTACTGCGTTTCCAATATGAGAAATTTACAAGAAGTATCAGCCAATAGTAAAAATTGTATCCAAAGTGTTAAGAAATGGATGAATGAGAACAGACTGAAACTGAATGATGATAAGACGGAGATGCTGTATGTGGGGAACAGGAAGTGGAAAAGTGAAACAGATTTGAAGTTGGGGGATGCCTCTATTCAAATTGTTGACAAAGTGAAAAACCTTGGCACATTCTTAGACTCTGGACTGTCGATGGAGCATCAGGTTAATAATTTGGTTAGATCTCTCTTTTTCCAACTAAAAAAGATTGCTTCCATTAGACGGTTCATATCTGAGGATGTGACCAAGCACCTGGTTGTGTCCCTCGTACTATCGAAATTGGATTATTGTAATGCTCTGTTGTTTGGCGTTTCGCAATACAATCTGAAACGTCTTCAGATTGTCCAAAACAGCGCTGCCAGACTAGTATTTATGAAGCGTAGGTGCGACTCTGCCGGACCTCTACTTCATGACCTGCATTGGCTGCCTGTTGAGAAAAGAATTAAATTCAAAGCTTGTGTTTTAGTGTATCGTTGTCTTGAAGGTACTGCCCCTTCCTACCTTTCAGAACTAATTGAAAGATATTCAAAACCCCGCCCCTTACGTTCGGCCAGTGATTCCACAAAACTAGTTGTCCCTCGAATTCGGAAAAATGCTGGAATGAGATCCTTTTCTCATTTCGGACCCTCTATATGGAACGCCTTACCGCAGAGCATTCGTGAAAAAGAATCTTTGTCTATTTTTAAACGTTCGCTTAAACATATTTGTTTCGATTTTAGTAGATGGTATGAGAAGCAAGATAGGTTTGGTTTGTGTTGTGTGTTGTGTTGTGTGTGTGTATATGTGTGTGTGTGTGTGTGCTTGTGTGTGTGAATGAGTATGTTTCAGCCAAAGTAATTTGTAATTTAAGCGCTTAGAGTCTGGTGTCTCGGAGTTATAGCGCTATATAAGTTTTCAGCATTATTATTATTATTATTATTTTTAAGAAGAAGAAGAAGAAGAAGAAGAAGATTATTATTATTATTATTATTATTAATATTATTATTATTATTATTATTATTATTATTATTATTATTATTATTATTATTATTATTATTATTATTATTATTATTATTATTATTATTATTAAATAGAGATGTCAATTGCATAGCATTTGCTACCAGTGAGATTTTCCACCAACCCAACCAACTCAGACACTATTGTATAACTGTAAGTACAAGTCAGAGTATGCATCTTTTTTTAGCTAATCTACGTATCTTGTAACACGAGACAGTTACAGGGCATAACATCAACAAGGCAGATAACAAATGTTCACATTACTTCCATATTAAAATTAAAGACAGGATCATTAATAATAAAGATATGATGGTTACCATCTCACGAAATACAAATAACTTCGCACAATATTTTTTAAAAAATAGGAACGCATACAGATAAATATCAAGTTGAGGTAAATTGTGGTTTTAAAATGAACTTTAATAAAAACAAAAATAAACAAAACAAAACAAAACAAAACAAAACAAAATAAACTAAGAAAATGGAACATCAACAACCAAAACAAACATAACAATGAAAAACAAACGATGAAAACAAACAAACGAAAGAAAACAAATTACACAAACACACAAACACACACACACACACACACACACACACACACACACACATACCCTCATTCATTCACTCGCACAAATAAAAATCAATTTAAAAGACAAACAAGCAAAAAACAAAACAACAACAAAAAATAAAATAGGCTAAAGAACAACTCTTAAGCAATCAAGATATTATAGAACTGTAAATAATACAAAACAAAACAAAACAAAACAAAAACAAACATAAGCAATTGGGATACCAAACTCTTAATAGTCATGCTCCTCCTAATGTTCATAATCATCTTTACTTGACGTGCACATATTTTCAGGTCTGATAACCCAATTCATTATGGGCTCATTGTTGGAATGGAGATCTCAAAAAATAACACAAAATTTTGTTCATTACAGTGTTAAGCTAGGCCCATAATTGCGTTCGGACGTCAGACCTGTATATGTACATGTCGTCCTTACTCGTTATGTTCAAACATATCGCGTTTTATTTATGGAACAACTTCCAATATAATTCAACAGCGAAGCACATGACACATTGGCGGAGGAAGATGAGGAGGAATAGGAGGAGGAGGAGGAGGAGGAGGAGGAATAAGTGGTGGTGGTTGTGGTGGTGGAGGAGGAGGAGGAGGAAGAGGAGGCGGATAGGAAGGAGAAGAAGAAGAAGGAGGAGGAGGATGAGGAGGAGGATGAGGAGGAGGAGGAGGAGGAAGATAAGGACGAGGATGAAGAGGATGAGGAAGAGCAGGACAAAGAGTAGGAGGAGAAGGAGTAGGCGAAGAAGAATGGAGAGGAGGAGGAGGAGTAGGAGGAGGAGGAGGAGGAGGAGGAGGGAAAGAACAGGAGGAAAAGGAAAAGAGGAGGATAAAGAGAGGAGGAGGAGCGGGAAAAAAGGTGAAGCCTGGCTCAGCCGTATGTTCTTTGCTTCGTACCCGAAAGGTATCAAGTTCGACTACCCGCCATGCTGTGCGGCTTTGAGCAAGTCACCTCGCCCGAGCTCACTTTGTGGTTCTGCACAGAAACTGGCACATGGGTTATTACTGCTCCACTTATTGTTATTATTATTTTTATCATTATCATCATCATGATCATGATCATGATCATCATCATCATGATAATCATCATCATCATCATGATCATCATCATCATCATCATCATCATCATCATCATCATCATCATCATCATCATCATCATTATTATCATCATTATAATTATCATAATCATCATTTCTACCTTGGTGATGACGATACAAATGATGATGATGAAGATGATGTTGTTGATGATGATGATGATGATGATGATGATGATGATGATGATGATGATGATGATGATGATGATGATGATCATGATCATCATGATCATGATCATGATGATGATGCTGATGATGATGATGATGATGATGATGATGATGATGATGATGATGATGATGATGATGACTACGACGACCATGACGGGGGCGATGACAACACATGCCATCTAACATTATTAAGTTGAATTCATATAGCTCCTTGCCTCACCTATGCTTTTGATTGATGACAATACCATCTCGTTATAACGGACGATTAGGCCTTTGGAAAAATGGCGAGGGTTAAATTACGGATATCGTATAGTTATATAAAGATATGATCGAGCATAAATAATTAAAGTATATTTTCATATACAAACAGAGCTGATGCATTTACACGTTAGGGCTCTCTCTCTCTCTCTCTCTCTCTCTCTCTCTCTCTCTCTCTCTCTCTCTCTCTCTCTCTGTGTGTGTCTCTCTCTCTCACTCTCTCTATCTCACTCTCTCTCTCTCTCACACACACACACACACACCCGTACTCTCTCTTTAACACACACATACACACACACACACACACACACACACACACAGACTCATTCTCACTCCACACCACACATGCACACACACCAACAGATGTCCGAAGTCATAATATAACAAAATTTTAATTTAAACTGAGTACTCGGCCGTTAACCGCGTTGTCTCCATGCTTTGACTTTTATACATTCTGATTGCATGACATGTGAAAAAGTTCTAGCCAACATGAAGAATAAAAAGTACCGATTTTCTTTGTTTAGAACCAAGCTACTGGTTGATGGGCGGATGTGACATCAGACTATTGAATCCTATTAGTATCAATAGAACCTAATCGTTTATGAGAAAAATAATAAAATCGTCCTCGCTGTGAATATAATACAGCACAAGTTATAGGCATTCCTTATGTCAATGGGTAGGCAGTTAGTAACCAGTGAGAATAAAACAAATTTAAAAAGAAATTAAACTATGCCCTTCCGAACGGCACCGTCTTCTAGGTATGCCATGCAGGAATATAGAGAATTCATCAAACAAATGTCTGATGTCAATCCATGAAGTCCAATATTATGAGCCAAATGGGGATTATTAATCTTACCCAAGGAAAAAAATGAAATTGCCCGAAGCAGGGATAGAACCTGGGACCTTCTCTGTCACCATGCAATCCCTTAACTTTAGTCTCTCGACCACTTCGCCCCAGTGGTTGAAATAAAATTAATTTTCCTGAATGTGTAATATCTCAATCAACGTAGCAACACCATTGATTTGAACGCGTGATAAGGGTATTACACTCTAGATATCTTGAGATATTTAGATTTCGTTTGATCTGCAGGGAGCATAATAAATTATAAAGTAATATGCGTCATAAAATCATGAAATTGATGGTCCTTCGGGGCCATTGGGACAGTGGATCAAGGGTGAATCCCGGTTTCTGTAGCGTTAATTCACTCAACCCTAACACCGACTATATCCGTAGTTTACCCGGGTTACTTTTACCCCATGCCTATTTATTACAATATTCCGAGACAAATTATAGGCGTGATATCAAAGCTAATGTTTTTTTAATGTTTACATGTTAATGGTAGTTGAATAAAACGATCTAGATCTATGCACATGCTCATTTTTAATACATTTTTTTTTTCCAGTTTCGAAAAGCAGCAAAAATCCCTAGGATTGAGTGAGTTAAACGGACGGTAGCATTTTCTGGCTACATATTGGTGGATAGAATGTCAAAGTACAGTCCACTCCGGATAATCCCAACTCGGGTAATCCACCAGTCTAGCTTCACAGTCATTGTGTGTGGACGAAGGGGATCAGGAAAAAAAAAAAAATCCTCTATACCAGGGAGTGACAACCGGCTGTTGCATTACGATTGTGAGGCGGTGTCCTACTGAGCGTACACCAGTCCCCGAATTAGTGAAGATGCGGTAAAGGTGCTATGCGTTTTGGTAAAATACTCACAATGTCCGCCAGCCTAATTAAACATGATGTGTGTAACCTTTAACGTTTATAGTCGGATTGATATAATTTAGTGAGAACTAATAACTGACGGGTGGTCTAAAAATAAGAGCGAAGAGCGGAGTGACGTCAACTTCGTTCCTTCTATAAATTCAATTTCCAAAACATAATATTCATTCCGACATAATACCGCTTTGAGAACACGGGTCACATTTATTCATTCATTTATCCACTGTTTTTTCTCACAACCAATTACAAATCTGATTATAAAAAAATAAATAAATCAACCAATAAATAAAATACATAAAATTCCATTTATTAATCCTTAAGGAGAAATTTGTATTCATGGTAAATTCCAAAGGAAGACTGGAATAAATCAGGCGTCAGCCGCAGTGTAGTGTCGTAAAGTGAGCTACGATGGAATCCGATACTTTGTTAGTACAGGGTTGTATTGTAAGGAAGGAAGATATGGGTTTATCTTTGACTTTATGTTATAATTCATTATATGCAAATATCATGTTGTCATATTGTTACTTTGGCAGCTCTTCCTTTACGTAGGCTACTCGGGAGTTGTTGACAAATATGCTTTGAATGATCGCTTTTCTAGGCGATGTGGTGTAGTGGTATGACACTCGCTTTCGGATCGGAAGATCATGGGTTCGAGCGTCGCTCGGCGCATAGTTGAGTCCTTGGAAAAAGCTCTTTCCTAACATTCCCTCACCGTACTCAGGTGTAAAATGAGTACCTGACGTTGTCTCTGACTGAAAAATTGTGTAATATCGTCTAACAGGCGTCATGTCCGGTCATAAATGTTAAATGTTGCCGTCAGCCGGGGACCCTTTGTAAAGCGCTTTGAGCTATATAAAAAGCTCAATCTTTTTTTCTCAATTTTGGCTTAATAATAATAATCATTCAGTTGGGCCTGAATTACCTAATCGGTAATTGCGACCAAGTGGATTATGGTGACAATGGTGATAGGCTCTAACGTTTATTTTTTAGGCAATTGCCAATATAACTCATACATACAAGAATATAATATTTTCATCAACAAATCAAGTCAGTAAAATCAATAATAAAGCAAGGCAAAGAATGATAGTAATAATGATAATAATAGTAACAACAACAACAACAACAATAATAATAATAATAATAATAATAATAATAATAATCATCATCATCATCATCATCACAATAATAATAATAATAATAATAATAATAATAATAATAATAATAATAATAATGATAATAATAATAATAATAATAATAATAATAATAATAATAATAATAATAATATAATAATAATAATAATAATAATTTAAAAAATAATAATACTAATAATTATAATGGTGATAATAATAATGTAAAATCATCTAAAGATTTGATTAATAGATTAGTTATTTAATAGATTAAAAAATAAATTTCAAAAATAATAATAATAATTTAAAAAAAAAAAATTTAAAAAAAGTCCTTTGGTACAACTCAAATAATTAACATTTTATGAATCAACATACGACATGACGATAATGATTTTTTACACTGTACAATGAGATTTGTTTACATGAGATGAGAAGAGGATATTATTTCAATGCTGATTTTGATCAGCTAATCATGATATTGCAGCAGCTGACAAGGGGGCAGCGTGGCTCGGCGGTACGGTCTTTGCTTCGTTCCCGAAAGATACCGAGTTCGATCACCCACCGCTTCGCTGTGTGGCCTTGAGCAAGTCACCTCGCTCTAGCTCAATTTGCGGCGCTGCACTGCACTGCGGCGTACGCCTGGGTCATTTCCATCTTCCCTTGGAATAGACCTTATAGACATATTTCCTCTATGGGATGAGTAAAAGGAATTTTTATTTTTTTTTAGGCCTATTTCATTCAATAAAACGATTGTCTCGGTGGCGAGATAAATGCAAACTATCGACAACATTAAATATCGAAAACTAACAGAAATGATAGAAACGGTCTTATGAAATGACGTCAGATTTTATATAAAACAAATGCTACATTCACTCATTTTCTTCATCACATTCTCCCTTTTTTGAAACGTTACAATGAGATCTCTGAAAATCACATTGTATTAACCCCTGCTGAATGAGAAATGAAAGCTCGATAGAATACATTATTCTTCTTCTTTTCTATTTCCTCATTCAATGCTCGACATTCGCTTCCAGTTTTCTTGCTTTGTTTACCAAAGCGGGGTAACTCGGCAAACAAGAAAATCCCTGATGACCTCCATTTGCATTCATACAATACTCGTCGCTCATTGGTCGAATCAAGACCTGTATTAAATCTCACAACAGTCAACAGAGAAACGAAACTTCAATGTGTGCGAGTCGAGAAGCAGCAAGCAAGCGAGGCTCGACCGCTTTGTTTGGCATTTCAAATTGGTATCTCTCGCTCTCTAGTCAACTGTAACCTCTGTTAAGGATAATATTATAGCTGACCTATTGACATGTAAGTTTTGTTTTCTTTTATCGATAATCTTCAATGTTTCAAAGAACGGGTTTTTATCTTTTAATTCGGCTTCTTGGATTTATGCTTCTTTTATATTGAGCGTGAAGCGAGGGGCTTTTTTGTTGATAAGATAAGGTTGTTTCTCTTTCTCCCTCTCTCTCGCATACATCTTCGTCTTCACTTTTCTCAACACTTATATTATTATGTACTCTGTGGGAAAAAACGTGTCTTGATCGTCAGTGTGTGTGATTGATCGTGAGTGTGTGTTCGTGTGTGTTTGGTTTGTGTGGGTTTTGGATAGCCCGAGGTATTACCATACTTATAGGGTACCAGCTGATTCAAATCAATATCGAATAGTCCCAACAAACCCACTCCGTCTGTCTGGTCTGACATAATAGAATTGAGGCGTTTTGTTAGTGTAGTGTAGTGTAACTGCACGATGATTATGATATGATGATAATGAATGATAAGGGTTGCCATTTTATCATCATTTCATTACCCACGGTTTTGAAAGGTTGGTGACATTCATTGATTTTGATTCCATTGTTATTTGTATTTATTATGACTTGTGATGATTAATTATACGTGTTTTTTGTTAATTTTTAATTTTATCATAAGTTTATAACACAGTTGTAAATTGTAGTAGTGGGGGAGTGGAGTGCCCAGTTATCTGACTCTACTACTCTGGTAGCCACTCTGTACTATGTTGTTGTTATATTATATTAATACTAATACTACAATAGTAGTCAAACCAATATTTTCATTGCTCTTCTTTTAGGTTGATGAATGAGTGATTATTGTTAATAAACTTTCATTTGTCTGATTTTTTTTCCACCACCTTTTGTTTTGATCTTGAATTTAAACGTTCATTTTATTTGTTAAGTTTTTGGATTAAGATGTCACTACTTGTTGGGGATCAGCTTTGAAATGAATTGGGGAATAACTATTCACATCATGTTTGCTGTAGTATCAAACCGCGCATTAATTGGGCCTCATAATCAGACCTGCAAATATGTGCATGTCATTGTGTACATAATAGTAATAGGATAGGGGAAGGGCAGACTGATCAAGGAGAGGAGTTATAGAAATAGGGAGCTTATAAGAAAAAAAATAGTTAAGGTTCAATTTCAGTATTTATCAAAACTTTCTATTTCATGAAATGAATTTGAGTATTTGTTTAATGCTCTCTTTGTAGTCTATTGTGGGGTAATTTATTCAAGACCGATCATAGTCATAGTCCTGGCTATCTAAACTTCTATCACCAGACCTTAGCATTGTGATCATTGAAGCCCAAGTTGCATCCCTTCTCTTCTATTGACGTCAGATCGTCTGACCTGCAACTATACAAATTTATCAGTATACACAAATTTTGGAGGGCGAAATTGGATTTTTCTTGAAGAAAAGGGCAATATGAGTATGTTTTTCCATTATTTAAGTGTCGGAATGGAACAAAGTTAACTTTTGTACGATTAATCACTGCTGGGCCAATTGAGAGGCTGAAGGAGGAATAGAGTATATGTGTAAGTACTGATATGAATAAAGTCGATTTGCATGTGGATTGAATGTTTTTGCGTGAGATCTATAGCTTGATGTATGGCCTCTTTTCATGCCCATCAAAGTCAAAGAGTTGCAAAGGCTCTTAAGCAGGTGATCATGATAATTATCATAAAACCGATTCAGACATTGCTCCTTCGAATAGAGGCTTCATTCAATTTACTCCACTCATTTTATGTTTGAGTACCTGGCTGTATGAAATTAGTCACTTTATGCGTTAACAGATATGGTAAGAGTATTGCTACAAGAAAAAGAGGATACCATGCATGTCACTTGTTTTGTATGACATGGAACTTTAACCTGCTGAACGGTACAGATAACCTGGTAGTTGCACTGTTTATAATTGAGATGTGGGAATACGGAATGTAACTTTTCATGCTTGTTTTTTTATATTTAATGGTTTAATTCTCTACTGGCTAAGTTCTTACATCCCTAAGCCTGATGCCGACTGTAGCATTGTGTTTTAGAGAAGCATCTCATCATACCGAATGAGTCGTGGATAAGTTGCTTGAATATTGCACTTGGCAAACTTAGTTTGGACTGTCGTTCTTTTACAGAGTTGTTGTCCATTCTTCTGGTGTCGAGGTAAATCTTGCTTAAGTAAAACTGGGGTTTGGTATAATGAAGTAGTGTGTATAAGTAGTTTCTATCATCATAATAATGATAATTTCTCAATTTTGCTACAAGCGTTTCTGCCACATTATTAACTTATGATGCATTACAAGCCTGACGAAATGTGCAATCTGTGAGGTGCTAATGTATTTTCTTTTTGACAATGACATCACTGTTACTTGCTAGATACTTCTTGATTTTCACCCGGATATAATGGACAATGCCTCAACCCGCAAAGGGGTTTGTGTCACAAGCCAAGAGTTGCACTACTGAATAACAAAGCAGAATTTATCTATCTGTTTGTAATTGACGAGTGCATCCAGATCTAACAAGCAGTCAGCTTCCAATACTGGGTGGACTGAAGGATTGTTTATTCCAATTCATTTTTTGTTCATTTACATGTGAGTTGAGTTGCAGGTCCCCAGCTATTTGCCTGATCTTCCTTAGGACATTTGAATTTGGGCTCACGGTTATCACACTGCTTCTCAAGACAGTGTGGGTTTGGTAGGGAGTCTGACTGAAGTATTGTCGATTCCATCTTATGTCAGGATCACCCCGCTTCTCTCTCTCTCTCTCTCTCTCTCTCTCTCTCTCTCTCTCTCTCTCTCTCTCTCTCTCTCTCTCTCTCTCTCCCACCATCTTGTCCAAGTAGTAAATGGGTCTGACTCAGTTCTGGTGAATTATATCTTATCTGATAGACCAGCAGACCTCCCTAGTATTACGAATATTCCCTACTCATTACAGAATTTAAGTTTAATAAAGATTACTGAAGAAAAAATGTGGATGGACAGTATGACGGTCCATCGCCATATTCTAGTATTCTTATTTCACCCGTACCTGCCTTTGCCCATATCCTCCATTTATTTTTTATCTATATGTACTGTAACTAAAACACCCATCGCTTCAAGCTTCCTGAATGTATGCTATGGTTGTCTTCATCAACGTCAGCACTTTAGATGTTAGCACATTATACGACTGATTAATAATTTTCCCTCCTCAAATTAGGAATACATTACTAATGTTGAAATCCAGACTAATTGAGAATAGGGAGGTCTGGTCCAAAGTCCTGTCCAGAGGGTATATTCTCGTATATTTCTTTGTCGAGTACATTGTTGTTGGTTGGAATTTTATATCTTTAAATATTTTAATGTTACAAAAGAAAAAGGATTGGTAATAACATTTTGTAATTCTTCTTTTCTCCTCCTTTTCCTTCCTCTGCTCCTGCATAACATGTGCAAGCAGTCGCTTGCGTTTTTATGATTCACTTGATTCGGTTTTCAAGTAGTTTTTTAGTAACTCGGTTAGTTCAGTGTTTACTTTTCTAAGGATTTTTTTTCTTCGGTTATTTTCCTAGTATTATTCTCGCGCACACGTGTATGTGTGTGTATTTGTAACAGTGATATTACTCACTAGAATGTATTATGTATGAATTATTTTCGTCATTTTTTTGCCTGTTATTGTGATGGTATAGAAGGAACGACATAGTCGTCACTCAGCTCTTTGCTGTTATATGTTTTAAAAAAATAATTGATGATTGGTTCTTGCTAAATTATCTCAATCTGACTATAAGGGTTCAAAATTACACATAATTTTTGTGTGTGTTGGTACGTTATATCCGGTTGGCGGATGTGAATATTTTACATTGGCAACGCATAGCATAATTTGCGCCCCTCACTTCAAATGTAAACAATTTTTCTTGTTAAATCTCATGACGTAAACTAGGATGTAAAACATCGTCGTAAGATTTACTTATGACTTCCTGAATCGTTTGAGTATGAAGTGGGGCAGCCCTTGAGTATGTGTGCAGGTCTTATGATGTCTTGAGTGTGGATGAGTGGTGTATGATGCAGTGTGATGAGTAGATCACCAGAATCGACTCTCGTACTTAGGTAGATAGTTTTATCTCAATGTCAGTATGAAGGCGACTTGACCTCTTGAATAACGGATTGTTGTTGTTATTATTTAAATTATTATTTTTATTTACTATGAGTTATCGATTTTATTTCAACCCCCCCCCCCCCACCCCCCCTTCCAATTTTAAAATGAGTGGTAAGTTAGTTCTTACCGGAGATGTTAGAAATGTAAGGTGCAGTATGATAACTTGATATGTATTCATATTTTATTTTGTCGGTTTTAAGGTTCCCGCGTTATTGTAAAAAAAGGTTTTCCGACGAAAGGTCATTCGTATTTTAAGATTAAAATGGATGATCATGAACCATTGATATTGTGATTCTGATGTGCGTTAAAATAAATTCTGGCTTCTTCTTTGTAGAGTACTTCGACTAAAGTCCTTCATTGTGGATCTCTCTCTCTCTCTCTCTCTCTCTCTCTCTCTCTCTCTCTCTCTCTCTCTCTCTCTCTCTCTCTCTATCTCTCTCTCTCTCTCAAATCTGATTTATTACTTTTCCTTCCTTTCTCTCTCTTCGTTTAGGTGTAGTATAATTTTTTTTGTTTTTACTTTGTTACTTGTAGCATGTTTGATTGAAATACATAGTTGTCTACTTTCCTCTTCTCTTCTTCGTCGGCCGCCATGTAATGTATTGCTCGGATAATGTCAATAATAAACAGTTAATTCATAAATCGGCGGTGCTGGCAGGAGGCAGTATTTTGTTACAAAAATCACAATAAACTGTATGTAGATATTTCTGGATGATCGTAGATCAAGGGAGAAATCACTGACGTATCCCCGTTGTAGTTGTAGGTAATGAATCCGTATGGGTTTAATAGAGTTATGATAAAGGCGCGAGGTAATACAATACGGGGTAAACCGGTTAGTTAGGATTTCACTTAAACTACACAATCGCATAGGGGGCATGATTCGACTTGTTGTTGCTAATCTTCTTCGTCTACTTCTAATGATATTGTTTATCCATAATATTCACCCCTCTGGATTCATTTTCTTCGCTCCTTCAGAGCCATTAGGCCCACGGATCCGGAGTTTATCCCGGTTTCTATAGCGTGAAACGGACTACAGCGGTTGCTTGGATACGTTACGGAAGCCTATATTTCCACCGATCCTCATTTCTGGTCTTTCCGTTCACTCGATGCCCACTTGATCCTTAGACTTTTATTTGCAGCAGTCTGTAATTTGTATTGTGTATCGCAACGGAAACCGGTCCACTGCTATTTTGGTCATAATCCATACATAGGCCTTTTATGAAGACAGTCTTTATTAAGGGGTTTTATTGGAACGTAACTCTAGACCCGTTTCCGATAAAGCGGTGGTGGTAGTATCAGAGGCCCTCTAACAGTGCTGTATGTAGTCTGTTGTCAGAAGTTGTTGAAGCCGAAGGTTTACTGTAAATTATGTGATCCGTGAAATATTCGTGAATGTCTGTGTAATGATTGTGATTATCAATGAAGGGACTGACTGGCTTGTTAGTGGAATGTCGTGTACAGTACTGTTATTATTATGTACTACTATTACTGTTCTACCACAATAATATTATTGTTATGTGATTATTTGTTGTCGAGATTAATGGCTAGCTTGTAACCGCTCTGTTATCCTTGCTTTGTGGTATGGCACTCGCTTTCGGATTGGATTCGGTCCTGGGTTCGAGCTTCGCTCGGCGCTTAGTTGAGTCCTTGGAAAAGGCTCTTTGCTCTCACCGTACTCAGGTGTAAAACGAGTACCTGGTCGTTAACAGCGTTGTCTCTGTCCGAAAAAAATATAATATCGCCTAACAGGCGTCATGTCCCGTCCTACATGTTAAGTGTTACTGTTGGCCAGGGACCCCTTGTAAAGCGCTTTGAGCACGTTTAGTGGATATTGCGCTGTATAAAAGTTCAATTAAATTTATTTTTTTTTATACGTGTTGTTCGTCTACGGTTGGTTCACTTGAATTGTCATTTAGGCTGGGGACAGTGACAGTGATAATGTAAAATGGATCATAATTTTGAGTTCGATTGTCTTTATTAAAAAGTTGATTTTAAATTATCCTCATGCTATGTATCTTCGCGATGTTAGTGCATGCATTTATTTATTTCTGAGTTACTGCTGTTTGAACTGTTACTGCAGACGAGTCGCTTCTAATGGTCAAATTTTTGTGTTTGTTCTCAAATACGTATGTATTATATCTATGTAGTGTGTTTGGATATGAGGCTATTGCAAAGTGCTTTCCACCAGTGCAGGAAGGAACAAAACACGTCAACGTCACTCGCGATCGATCTCGCTCCCTTCGAATATGAACCGATTGCTCTACCAACTGAGATTTCGCAATCCCCACGTAGTTGTCTGGGGTATGTTTTGTAGGGATGATTGTATTACCCCCCCCCCCCCCCACCCTCCTAAGTGCAGTGAGATCTGAAGTGGGGGCAATTCATATTATATATACATAGTTAAATAATGGGAGTTGAAGTGTAGCCATTTAACTCCCCAAAATATTACGCCACTATTCAATACAGTGCGACGATCACCAAAAGAAAGTGAAGAGTGAGTTGTTAGTGTCCAAAAACAGTGTTATCCCATTGGCTGTAATATTGAATGTATATCTCACAGTTCACTCTCTTTTGGTGACAGTGAGCTTATGTGGGTTGGGGTGAACTCGGGAGGTTTCTTTCTTTTTTTACTTATTTGATTTTTTTTTATATATCAGAAAGTAATTCAATGTTTCGACTCTGCCTGCTTGATTTTTAGTTGTTTTTTATTTTCTCCAAAACTGTACTCTTCCCTCTATGACTCTTACAGTACAGTAATTGGTTTTTCACATCCGACGGTGACTTGTCAATGTTCAGATTGGTAATTGAGCTCATTGTCGCGTTATCTACGGTTGAGCGATCTCTGTTTACCAGAGTACCTATGTGCAAGGGCTTGTATGGTATGTGGTGTCACTATGTACTATGGTCTATCTTGTCCTTGAAATATTTGTTGGGGTTTAATTTGTCAACTCATCGATTTATTTATTTATTTGTTTTGTTAAATAATCTGAGACTTGTTCTTGTATTGAGAGTGTCGGCTCTGCGGTGATAAATTCGTTTCGTTAGATTTTGATTATCATGCGTGTTTTGTAACAGCTTGTTCTCTTGTTTGGTGTTTCCTGTTTGATTGATTATGCAGCGTTTGCGTTGAGCTAATTGTTGTTGGGGACACACGATTTTCAATATACTATGGGTCTGGAAACTGATTATAATATTTTCTTCAGTCTCTCTCTCTCTCTCTCTCTCTCTCTCTCTCTCTCTCTCTCTCTCTCTCTCTCTCTCTCTCTCTCTCTCTCTCTCTCGTCACCGATAATTATGATGTTTTTCATTTATATCCCGGGTTGTGTTGTTGTTTCCAATGGCTGTCACTTGTCATTCGAGACACGGGCTTGCAGGTCGACTATCTATAATGAAAGTAATGAAAGCTTACAACAACGTTGGTGGAGGGAGATTGAGATAAACGCGATAGATGCCTTCGTTCGTTATGTGTCTCTATCATGGCAAACTGGAGTGTATAGAGGGCATTGGTCTTCATGTACTGTGCAGTAATTGATGTGGGATGTGAGAAGCGCGAGTGAGTGAGTTTCCATTGATCTAGACCGACGTGCAATTCTGATAACCCAATTCATTATGGGCTCATTGTTGTAATGGAAATCTAAAATAAAAAATAAAGACGTAAAATATTGTCCGTTGCAACAATGTTAAACTAGACCCATTCTTTTGGTTCGGACGTAAGATTTGCCTAATATATAATATATTATATGTATACGTCGGTCTAAATTATATAGAGAACACAAGAAATAAATAAGAAAGGAGGCGGGGGGAGCAAGTTAAGCGTATTTAAGATAATATTAAAGTCAGTTTAATGCATTTTATCTATCTATCTATCTATCTATCTATCTATCTATCTATCTATCTATCTATCAAATTTGGCTTATCTATCTATCTATCTATCTATCTATCTATCTATCTGTCTATCTGTCTATCTGTCTGTCGATCAAATTTGGCTTGTGTAAACAGACGTCGTGTCATTTGGCAAGTTTATTTTCGGATTGATTACACACAAATGTATCTGTGACATAATCCCGTCTCCTGTATTACACGTGTCAATAAACCACTTGAATAGTTGCGGGTGGTTGGCGGTTGGATGGGAGCATCACCCTTGAATCATATACCTATGCATGATGTTCGCATGGGTGTACGATCCGATAGTGATGTCGTTTCTTCTTCTCTTTACTAGCCTATCCTGCTTCTTTGGTTTGTGATTGTATTTTTGACAGGGGATATTTTTTTTTCTGTAAATCTTCTGCCTGTTTGTTCTTGGTTATTTATAATTTAGCTTATGATGTCTTTAGGTTATGATTTTGATTGACATTTGTTCTATTTTTGTTAGATTGCTTGTTTTTTTGTTTCAGCGGTCTCTCATATAACCTCAATTGTGTTGGAAGAGACCTAAAGCAACAAACAAACAAAAAAAACTTGAATAGTTTACCGGGGAATTAATTTATTATTATTTTTAGATTGTATGCTACTACTACTACTACTACTACTACTACTACTACTACTACTACTACTACTACTACTACTACTACTACTACTACTACTACTACTACTACTACTTCTACTACGATAAAACAAAACAAATGGGGGGGGGGGGGTGTCCGCAGAGCAGAACTATTATTTCTATTCTTTATTCTCTTTGATTTTTTTCTTTGGCTCCTCTGGTTATGCGAGATGAATATCTTTAAACCGTTGTAAAGTGGGGGTGAAGGGGAAAGTCTCATTTGGTTAACGTCGCTCGTGAAGTCTGTTTAAAAAAAAACAAACTATTACTCCCGAGCACTGCGAATTGATCGAACCAGCCCGGATTTAAAGAGACGTATGTAATTGTAAATATATGGAGGACTTCATTACGTTTGTATAGATCCTCCCGATAATATAAATTGTTATCTTGGATCTTGTCAATCGATGGTCTAGGCAGTTTTCGGGACCCCCTCCCCCAAAGGCTATTGCATAATAAAAATAAAAGCATAATATAAATAAATACTCCAAAGAAAGAGTAGACAATAAATCAACAACAACAGAAAAGAAAAACGTCGATTAGTGTTCAATTTGTCAAGCGGCAACTTTCCTTTTGCGTGTTTGTGGGTGGAATTTTTTTAATTTATTAACGTTACATGTGTCAAAAGTGTGAGATAAATGCGCACAATCTCGAATTAGAAAGCCACCTGATTCGTCAGGCTGGCGGGTGTGTGTTGAAGCGGACTACGATTACGAGTCGATTGCAAGATAAAAATATACAACGCTCTCGTCAGCTTTAATTTTAATTGCGGTTTTGTAGTCTCCTTCAGACTGGTGGGTCCCAGTTCGAGTCCAGCGGTGGGCAACGCATTGTTGAGTCCTTTCAAAAGGGCTCTTTATTCACATTGTCTCATCTCACTCATGTATAAAATGACTGCTTGCGGCTAGTAACTGTATTGTCTCTGTCGGGAAAAAATGCGAACGAACTGCACATGCGTCGTACAACATAAATGTTGCTGTTGGCTGGGACACCTTTGTAAAGCGTTTTGAGCACCTTTAGTATATATCATTAATTGCGCTGTGTATAAAAACTCGAGTTTGAAGCTTAATTCTCAGCCGTAACGATCTGATTGTCACATTTCCATTTCGTGTTTCCTTCAATGAGAGCCAGTCACTGTAACGTCTTGTTTAATCGACTGTAGTGGAAGGCGGGAGGCAATAATTATTGTCGAAGAGGTTTTAAATGGCTGATGAATCAATGCTACGCGTAAAGCATTGTGCGTGTGCTCGTGTGTTTGTGGATGTGGATGGTGTTTTTACGATGGGGTTCCAGGCGATTTTTATTTGTTGTTGAAAAATTAGGTAATAAAGCTTTAAATTCTCTCTTTACTGGTGAAGTCACTGAGGAGGGAGTTCTATTTTACTGGGGATTTTTTTTCGATTTTTTTTTTTTTATTTAAAGATAAAAACAAATATTCTTTTTTAATTTTTAAAGACACATTTTACATTGTCGACAGTATGTGTTACGTATAAATATTTTCAGTTTTATTTTTGAAAAGACTGATTAATCCGTGGTTGTGTGTGTGTGTTTTTTGTATTTCATTTTTTTCTTTTCTGTCCACGGTTTTAATATTATAGGAGTCCATATCAATCCACTGATGTATGTACTTATTTATAACGTTTCCTTCGGTTTTGTCTCCTTTTTCTCAAGTAGAAACAGTAGCCGCCTGTTTATCTGTTGGTGTCAATGTTATATATTCCATAGGCAGGACACCGCTGAAGGGCCTGGCCTGTCCATCCGGTCATTCACAGGTTCTAATCACTAATCGCTTACTTAGGCCGCCACCTTGCCTCTATCTGTCCAACTAATAATACACACAAAGAAAGACCTCCACACATTGACAAAACATCTTTTTTACACTTGGATTAGAAATCTTTTTGCTGCGTATTGATGCTATGGCGTTCAGTTTTAAACACTCATGACATCCGCTTGTAGCGTACCGCCACGATCAACAATATGTTACTTTAAACGTTTATTGTCTGATTAATTCAACTATGGATAGAATGAAGTTCACGTCACTCGGGTCTTTGTTATTGTTGGGTTGTTTTTTTTTTGTAATCCACTTGACTGTCTTATCCAGACTTTAAACGTTCATGGTTACACAGTTTTGTGTGTTGGTCCGTTATACTTCCTGTTGGCAATGTTATTCGCTTCTGAGCTAAGCGCATACAGCGCATACTGTCGATTGGTAATGTGCGCTTGGCTAAGGAACTCACAACATAAAACATAAGTAAAACGGACAAACGCACACGACTATGTGTATTCTTGAACGTTTAGACTATAAGTTATAGATAGAATGAATATGACGTCAATCAAGCCTTTGTTATTCTTTTTGACTCCGCGTTTATGAGTAATTCTCCCTAAACTGTATGAACCAGACTATAAAAGTTCATGGTTGCACATAGTTTTGTGTGTTGGTCCGTTATACTTCCGGATGGCAATGTTATGAGTTTCTTAGCCAAGCGCATACTATCTATAGTCTGGTTAATACAGTTTCGTGAGAATTACTCATAAACATGGATGGAAAAATAACCCAAAAAAAAAAACAAAGACCAGAGTAACGTCAACTTCTTTCTTTCTATGGTGAGAACCACCCATAAAAATGGCTGGCTAAAACCATTACAAAGAGCCCAATGACGTTAATCTCCAGCTTGTTAAACTTATTTAGCCTTCTTCCTCTAGGTCTCTGGTTTGAGAAGATTTGGGTCATCGTAGCCTATCTATGTGGAGAACAAAGTAGTAGATGTATCTATCAATGTGTTAATACACGTCGTTTGGTCATAATTCGAATAAACAAAAGTGTTTTGTTATTGAACGGCAGTGTGGTCATGGTGTTGTAGCTAGTGGCTAGCAGCGTTTTTAGTGTATCCGTGCCTTTACAGTGTATTCACATTCACGCAGTGGACAGCCAGAGACCCCGCTGTTGTGTTGTTGCACACACACACACACACACACACACACACACATTATTATACATAGTCACCCTCACACTCACACACCATCCTCAGTAAACATTCAACACACACGCCATTTTCGCGATCGCACGCACTCGACGCGCTTACAATCCAATTTCCCCACGCATTCGTGTCACGTATGCCGGATAATTTTGGTGGAATGTACCAAGTTTCCTTTTTTTTTTTTTGTCAACTAGATCTATGCCTCATCTGAAATTGTGAGGTTTTTACTCTTTGACCTATGCATGATGGAAAAATATGTTTCTCTGGTATTTGTTTTATTCACGATCTATCTAAGCTACATTGTTAATGTCAACTATGGCCTTTTCATATCTTAGTCATAGGAGATGCAATTTCTACCGCTTTATAAGTTACTTGTTTATTAAATAATGTGATAGTGATATGATTAGTTTGTTTCGCAAGTATGTTCTCACTTCATGTCCGAGTTTAAAGATTTATTGAATTGCATTTCATCTCGTGTGCCATTTTTAAAAGTCAACTTTCACTGCGAAATACCAAACTGGCAACCCATGATTCAGTCTTCGACACACACACATCAGCGCCACTGGTGTCTTCACACAATACACGCAGACGTACACTTCATTTTCATGTCCTGGTTGATCTCTCATACAACACTGGATGGAGTATCGCTAAACGGACGTAAGTAGTCATTGATGCTGTATTGCTTGTTTATTCATTTATTCTCTCTCTCTCTCTCTCTCTCTCTCATCTCCTCTCTCTCTCTCTCTCTCTCTCTCTCTCCTCTCTCTCTCTCTCTCTCCTCTCTCCTTTCTCTTCTCTTCTCTCTCTCTCTCTCTCTCTCTCTCCTCTATCTTACTCTCTCCCTATCTTACTCTCTCTCTCTCTCTCTCTCTCTCTCTCTCTCTCTCTCTCTCTCTCTCTCTGTGTGTGTGTGTGTGTGTGTGTGTGTGTGTGTTTACAATTTCTCCATTATTTTTCCTTTCCCTCAGTCTCCACCCCCTACCATTTACATGTTTCTTTTTTTTTTTTAATTATTATTTTTATTTTTATATTTATTATATCCATGTCTGTCTGTCTGTCTATCTATCTATCTATCTATCTATCTATCTATCTATCTACCTATCTATCTATCTATCTATCTATCTATCTATCTATCTATCTATCTATCTATCTATCTGTCTGTCTGTCTGTCTATCTCTCTATCTATCTATCTATCTATCTATCTATCTATCTATCTATCTATCTATCTATCTATCTATCTATCTATCTATCTATCTATCTATCCATTCATCAATATATGTAGAGTGGTTTTCCAAAACTCCAGTTTTATTTTCTCTCCATTTTGAGATATTGAGGATTATTTCCTTTAAAATTTGTCATTCGGTGTTATTATTTTATCATATACCAACTTCAATTTCACACAAATCTAAGGAAATTCTTGTGCCATTGATCCTTAAAAGATGATTTATGTTTCCATTTGTTTAACAAAGTAGAAAGTCGACTTCACGGGTTCTGGAAAATCAGCCTTCATATCTATCTTCGGATTATGTGCATCTGGTGCACCAAGAGGATCAGTAATCTATTTATCTGTATATTTATACTACATTTATTGTGTCTCTCCACCCATTCCCCCCCCCCCCCCCTCTCTCTCTCTCTCTCTCTCTCTCTCTCTCTCTCTTTCGCTGTCATTCCCTCGCTCTCCCTCTCTATATCTTCTCTCCCTTCTATGGTTTGGTCTAATCCCGGCTCTTCGTATCGCCTCTTATCTTTACATGCCCGTCACGAGTTGTTAGTCTGATTGTAGTTTTGGGTGTTTACGATGTCAATAAATGGATCCATTTTGTACTTTTGGCTACTAGATACTGAGAATCAAACAAGAATAATTACTTGTTTTGTCTTAATGTATAGGGACTTTAGGTATTGTAGAAAATAAAGATTGGATCTCCACAACAAAGTAAAGATTATCGTTTTCACAAAATTATTATCCTCCTCCTCCTCCTCCTCCTCTTCTTCTTCTTCTTCTTCTTCTTCTTCTTCTTCTTCTTCTTCTTCTTCTTCTTCTTCTTCTTCTTCTTCTTCTTCTTCTTCTTCTTCTTCTTCTTCTTCTTCTTCTTCTTCTTCTTCGCATTTCCATTTTAAAGAGTTATCTCTCTCTCTCTCTCTCTCTCTCTCTCTCTCTCTCTCTCTCTCTCTCTCTCTCTCTCCACTTTCTCTTTCTCCCCCTCATACACACCCACTCACTCTCACCATCTCTCCACACTTTAGCGTATTTCTAATGGGGTTTTATTTTATGTGTAATGTGTTCATATTTGTATCTCCCTGTTACTGTTATGTTTATTTTTATCAAAGGATCAGATAAAGATCCTGACGCCGAGTCAAATTACATTACGGTTTGTCGGGCATCCTTATAACGTATAACTATTATCTACTATTACTATTGAGGACAGCAGCATACTTTTGTTATTATTATTATTACTTTTATTATTATTATTATTATTATTATTATTATTATTATATATTATTATTATTATTATTATTAATTATTAATATTAATATTATTATTATTATCATTATTGTTTTGTTTGTTTATTTATTTATTTTTACGTTTAATTTTTGACCTTATGAATTTTAGCCAGTCTGCACAGTTCTTTTAATATTGATAATCTTCATGCCTTAGTATTAATTACCACTTGGTTGTTAGAATGTCGGGACGTTGAGCTAACGACCAGCATTTGAGTCGGCCATACCTCTATACATTGGACAATGAATTGGTAGTTGGGTTTAAGCATGGTGTGTTGGGAGGTACTTTATATATATATATATAATATATATATATATATATATATATATATAATATATTATATATATAATTATATATATATATTATATATATTTATATATATAAATGTATTAAAGTGTCCTAATTCGATGTTAGCAAGTAATTGCTATACCAGGATAAATATCAGACTGCTCCGTGACCCCAAAGAGCTCTCAGTTGTTATGCCATAAATTCATTATAACGGGCATTAACTCAGATTGTAAAACCGTGGTAACTGCAACTACCATAACAACATAAATGTGTTAAAGGTCGGTTAAGCTTGATTAACTTGTAAGTGCGTTGTCTCTTGCGGTTCCTTGACTTTTTTTTTGTTCTTATTTTTGTTCCTGTTTGAAACGGTTGAAGTTGTCAAAACAATGAATGCGCCATAGCTCCTGGTGGTAGCTAAAATTAGATCGCTCTTTTTGAAATATAGATAGTGGAACTAGTGTCAACCGCATTTCATAATGTACTACTCGGAATGGAATTTGGTTCTTATGATGGTATATTCAGGGAGTCGATAAAGTATTGTGGTCATGAAGACCACTACACACAGTGAATCAGTGAAAATTTGCAATAAAGATGTGTCATTTTCTATTTTTATGCTTGCTATTATTGTTGATGTTACGAGTATTATTATTTAAATTTGTAATTTTGACTGATGAACTGACCTATTATATTTAAAAGTAAACTTGATAAATGTTTTGGAATCAAACTCCGTCCTCACACAGCAACAAATACATTGACAATAGAAATTTAAGAGGATTTTACGGTATACTCAGTTTATCTGGCAACGTTCAGCCTTACTGGACGCGATTAGACACCCACTGTCATCTTTCTCGTTTGTACATATCCTATTACCGTTTCTATGTCTTTGTTTTGTCTCGTTCGACGTGTTATGTGTTGCTGTTGGTCAGGAACCCCTTGTAAAGTGCTTTGAGCGCATTTAGTGGATATTTCGCTATATAGAAGCTATATTTAAAAAAAAATTTTTTTCGTTTTGTTTGTTGAAGAAGGATTTTTAAAGTCCGAAACGTTCCAATTGACGTTTTTTTTTGTTTTGTTTGAAGCTGTAATATTAATTTTGTTTCATACTTTTATTTTAACAATCGACAGCTTCATGCAGTCTATTATTTACTCTTCAAGCCTGTAAAGCTCTTCAAACGAGAAAGCAATCTGATCTAAACCAGCACTTCTTATCTGATTGTTGTTGACTCATTTCATTGCAAGGGCTGTTGGGACAAGTCATTGCTGACGGTACAGTCCTCGACTGTCGACATTGAGTGTAGTATATAGCCATAGTATCCAGTACTAATCCATTTGCTTTTGGAGGGTCGTCGGTTCTGCCTTGTTATACACATATACTAACTGATCTTAGATCAATCGTGGAGGTACAATTAGTATTAGTGAGCGGAAAATTACCTTTATTTATAAAACATTCTCGATATAACGTTTCGAACATTGTATTTGTGTTTATATTAATAGTGTTGCGATTCAGTCAGTAACATATCTATCCGGTCTGGCTGGTAAAAAAAAAAATAATAAAAGAGCAAATCAAAAAGAAAATAGCAAAACATGTGATCAATAAACCAACACACACGTATATGTGCCTTGGCAGCTTAGATAGATAGAGATAGATAGATGGATAGTGTGTGTGTGTGTGTGTGTGTGTGTGTGTGTGAGAGAGAGAGAGAGAGAGAGAGAGAGAGAGAGAGAGAGAGAGAGAGAGAGAGAGTCGCTTAAATGGCTGTTTGAATAAGACAGCAATAAATGAAAGTGTGATGTCTGCACCTTTTAAAAATAAATCTATCTAGAGATTAACAATACATTCATATTATTGGTATTGATTTATTATTTTGCACTGTATTGTAGGTTTAATATCTTGTAACATGTCTATGATTCAAACTGAAGTGAGCCTACTTAAATGAGGTGTCGAACCTCAAGACCCACTCATTGCCATAGTATTGTGAGTTTTGATCTATACGGACCCTAGG
The DNA here is from genome assembly GCF_034508935.2 of Berghia stephanieae. Taxonomy (NCBI): domain Eukaryota; kingdom Metazoa; phylum Mollusca; class Gastropoda; order Nudibranchia; family Aeolidiidae; genus Berghia; species Berghia stephanieae. The sequence goes on along the minus strand of NC_088363.1, from coordinate 54,191,135 downwards.
TTCTAACACTAGGCCAGTATATTGGTGTTACGTAATAAATAAATAGATGTAGTTAGGTGTGGGAGCGGAGTCGATACAACATTATAGTCTGTACAAGATAATTATGGTGTTTTGACGATGAAAGGGTTTCTAACCGGTTTTTTAAATGTAGTCTCTCTCTCTCTCTCTCTCTCTCTCTCTCTCTCTCTCTCTCTCTCTCTCTCTCTCTCTCTCTCTCTCTCTCTCTCTTTCTCTTTATATATATATATATATATATATATATATATATATATATCTATCTATCTATGTCTATCTCTTCTCTCTCTGTCCCTCTTTCTCTAGATGCCGCTGGCTGTAATCAAAGGCTGATAAAGCACCGTGGTGAATTCGTTTATCACGTCATTGAAATGGATTAAAACAAATGGTCTTATCTAGCTTGTAGTGTACAGAGTAGGTGAAGATATCACTAGAGGATATTGACGGAAGATCTATCTATCTATCTATCTATCTATCTATCTATCTATCTATCTATCTATCTATCTATCTATCTATCTATCTATCTATCTATCTATCTATCTATCCGTCTGTCTATCCATCTGTCTGTCTGTCTGTCTTTCTCATAGAGACAATCATCCCAATGGTAAAAGCGGCCATTCTTTTCTACTGTTTTGAAGCAAAACTACCAAAAGGCTCGACCACACATGTTTGGATTGTTTTTAGTTGTATCTGTATACATTATGTCATATTAAAGACTGTAGTTTGAAAAAAAAATAATATTACGACGCCCGTTTTATGGATCTTTTCCTGAGCATAAAGTACTTGCTTGTCGAAAATAAATCATGAGTACAAAATGAGGGACAGATGTAGTCTGGTTTCATTATTTTAATGTTTTTTATGCCGTGTTTTTACGAGGTCTAAGTGAAAAAATTCTTGTGAGCGTTTTATTAGATTTTTAATACCTTCCTCAATAATCGATTTCCTGTACCAAACCACCACACGCACATTATCTGTCTACTAGACGCCATTATGACCTACAAGTGTCGCAAGGATCGTTAAGTTACCAACTTACAATGACATTCTCTTGATCCTTCAACCCCCTCCCCCTCCCAACACCACTTCTCTCTCTCTCTCTCTCTCTCTCTCTCTCTCTCTCTCTCTCTCTCTCTCTCTCTCTCTCTCTCTCTCTCTCTGTGCGTGTCTTCGTGTATTTCCAATTCTTATTCCTTCTCTTTTCATCTTTATCTTTGTCACTCTGCTTGTTCTTTGTATCACTCACATTGCTAACAGCAATACAATCACACCCACCCACCTCTCTCTCTCTCTCTCTCTCTCTCTCTCTCTCTCTCTCTCTCACACACCTCCGCTCTCATACACAAATACACAAAGGGGGAGACTGAACGCCGTATTATGAATGTATACACCTTGACAGCAGGTGGTGTCAGTGTTCACCCTTGTCATGCCGTGTAAATGGGTTATAGTTTGTCTCCGCATACGTGCAAGATTCGTGAAATAAGCTCATGACTTTAACTTAAAACTTTATCATCTCATTTGCAATATCCGAAGGAAAAGATGGTATTTACTATCCGATACACCAAAGGGAAATGAAAAGAAAAGTATCCCCCCCCCCCCCCCCCTTAAGAAAATAGAGACAACCCCTCTCCTAAAAAAAAACACCATAAAAACGCACGAAGACACAACAACCAAACAAACAAACGCAAACAAAAAAAAACAAAACAACAAACAAACATAAGAGAACAAACAAAAACAATGAGATATTTTTTCCCCTGGTTTTGAAATTTGAAGTTGAGATTAATTTATCTTCCATTGTTTATAATATTTTGTCTCATACCAAGAGATATTTTAATAAGTTGGGATTAGATTACGAATATGATAATAGTGTTGCCTTTTTCTAGGTCGGGAGTTTAGTCTGCCAACCCGTAGAACACAAGACCAAATCTGATGTGACTGCTAGTTTAGTTTCTCTCCTGCTTGTGGTCATGGGTGTTAATGGTGTGAGCTCAACAGTCATAGCTTTCCAGACCGACATAAAACCTGTTCGATGAATTACGTCCTAGAAGCTTCTAATTTATTGCTTGGAAGGGAAGCATTTAAGATCTTCTTAAGACTACCGTTTGCGAACGCCATGCCATCTCCTCCTCTTCCTCCTCCTCCGATGGCTAGGGGAGATATAAAAAAGAGTGAGAGGAGGGAAGACCGTCACTTAAACGACTTAATAGTTATTGACTCTGAATTATCATGTCAGAAAGCAGAAAGTAAGCATTGAAGTAAACAAAATGTAAATAGAGACCCATATAGCAAAAACATAATAACTCAGATTTACCACACGCATTAAAATAACAAAAAGGGAAGGAAAATGAAAACCGCCGATAAATAAACAAATAACCCCCCCCCCCCCCCCCCCCAAAAAAAAAAAAAAAAAAAAATAAAAAATTAAATAATAATAAAATTATAAATTAAATTAAATAGACCCCAATCCCAAAAGGAAAAAGCAGAACAACGACACACAAGCAAGCAAAGCAAAGAAAAAAGTAAAAACAAACATCAGTAACTTTTTTCAGAATGTGATTATTCCTTTGAAGTTATTAAGACCTCTGGTATAATGTGGATACCCAATTACTTGGACTTTCCTTTAAACGGATTTTTTAAGAAGCCTTTTGTAAGCTGTCGTTAATTTCTTGTTGCCCATACCTGTTATACAAATACATAATATTGCTGTATTGCATTGGGCCGGGCGACTATGTCGGAGAGGTTTATTAGTTTTGGTATAAAAATTGGTTTAGACCACAAATGAGACTTAATTAATTAATTGATTAATTAATTGTACATGCGTTGCTCTAATTATCTTTCTTTCTGACAACGACTAGATTAGAACGTCAACAACATCAACATCAACAATAATAATAATGATAATAATAATTACAAACAACCATGGCCACACAATAGATCATGTCATTACAGACATTGAACATTCTCTCTCTTCACCTGTCTCAAATATTGATAAATTAATCTCTGACCATCATTTAATTGTGTTTTGCGTTTTATTTCAAATGAAGCACGAAGTAAAAAAGATAACATCTCGTAATTTGAAGAATATAAACATGAACATTTTTAAACAAGACCTTGACCATAACGTTAAAAATAAACATGATGCGAATGTTCTCCACGAGTCAATTGTTGGTACGGTGGACAAGCATGCTCCCTTAACAACTAGAGCAGTAAAAGTGAGACGTCAAGCACCCTGGTATAATACCGAAATAAAATTGAATGGATTAGCCAGGAGGCGGGCAGAAAGAAAATGGCTCAAGTCCAGAGATGCTGTCGATAAGAAGCGATACATCGCGGCTAGAAATGATGCAAAAGCCGTCAATTTCAGGGCCAAAAAGAAATTCTATGAAGAAAGCCTCAAAAACGTGGGACGTTCGAGACAATTCTTTGCCTTGACCAAGGAACTGCTGGGACAACAGACGCAACCAGCTCTCCCATCTTTAATCGATCGTGCAGATCTACCAACTCGCTTTGGTCAATATTTTAAAGAAAAAACGGATACCATCAGGAAAGAACTCTCGTCTGAATCGATCCATACAACATTTGACACGTTTCATGGTGATTCATTAACACATTTTTCAAAGATTACTGAAGCTGACTTATGTGATTGCATTATGTCGTCTCCAACTAAAAGTTGTGATTTAGACCCCTTAAATACTGCCATTTTAAAAAAATGCATTGATGTAATTTTAACACCATTTACACGTATTGTTAATAATTCGTTGCAGTCAGGTGCTGTACCAGACGTTTACAAAGTTGCTCATGTCAAACCCCTTTTGAAAAAACCTGATCTCGATAAAGAGAACTTAAAAAACTATCGCCCTGTCTCTAATCTTCCTTTTCTCTCTAAGATCTTAGAAAAGCTTGTTTTGAAACAATTACTGTCTCAACTTAAAAATAATTGTCTTGAAGAAAAATTTCAGTCTGCTTATAGGCAACATCATTCGACGGAAACCGCACTTGTTAGGGTTGTTAATGATCTCCTCTCTGTTATAGACAATGGTTCATGTTCTTTGCTGACTTTGCTTGACCTATCGTCTGCTTTTGATACTATTGATCACAATCTTCTTCTCAAACGTCTTGAAATTACTTATGGCGTGTCTGGTGCAGCGCTTGATTGGTTTAGGTCATATTTGTTTAATCGTAAACAGATTATTACGGTGGATGAATATAGATCGGAGGAAATCTTTCTTGATTGTGGGGTTCCCCAGAGTTCAGTACTTGGACCCGTTCTTTTTGTTTTGTACGTTGGCCCTCTGTCTAAAATCATCAGAAGTTTTGGTCTGTCTTACCATCAATACGCTGATGATACGCAATTGTACTGCGTTTCCAATACGAGAAATTTACAAGAAGTATCAGCCAATAGTAAAAATTGTATCCAAAGTGTTAAGAAATGGATGAATGAGAACAGACTGAAACTGAATGATGATAAGACGGAGGTGCTGTATGTGGGGAACAGGAAGTGGAAAAGTGAAACAGATTTGAAGTTGGGGGATGCCTCTATTCAAATTGTTGACAAAGTGAAAAACCTTGGCACATTCTTAGACTCTGGACTGTCGATGGAGCATCAGGTTAATAATTTGGTTAGATCTCTCTTTTTCCAACTAAAAAAGATTGCTTCCATTAGACGGTTCATATCTGAGGATGTGACCAAGCACCTGGTTGTGTCCCTCGTACTATCGAAATTGGATTATTGTAATGCTCTGTTGTTTGGCGTTTCGCAATACAATCTGAAACGTCTTCAGATTGTCCAAAACAGCGCTGCCAGACTAGTATTCATGAAGCGTAGGTGCGACTCTGCCGGACCTCTACTTCATGACCTGCATTGGCTGCCTGTTGGGAAAAGAATTAAATTCAAAGCTTGTGTTTTAGTGTATCGTTGTCTTGAAGGTACTGCCCCTTCCTACCTTTCAGAACTAATTGAAAGATATTCAAAACCCCGCCCCTTACGTTCGGCCAGTGATTCCACAAAACTAGTTGTCCCTCGAATTCGGAAAAATGCTGGAATGAGATCCTTTTCTCATTTCGGACCCTCTATTTGGAACGCCTTACCGCAGAGCATTCGTGAAAAAGAATCTTTGTCTATTTTTAAACGTTCGCTTAAAACATAATTGTTTCGATTTTAGTAGATGGTATGAGAAGCAAGATAGGTTTGGTTTGTGTTGTGTGTTGTGTTGTGTGTGTGTAGTGTGTGTGTGTGTGTGTGTGCTTGTGTGTGTGAATGAATATGTTTCAGCCAAAGTAATTTGTAATTTAAGCGCTTAGAGTCTGGTGTCTCGGAGTTATAGCGCTGTATAAGTTTTCAGCATTATTATTATTATTATTATTATAATTTAATAATAATAATTATAATAATAATAATAATAATAATAATAATAATAATAATAATAATAATAATAATAATAATAATAATAATGATAATAATAATAATGATTGTTATAAACCATGACGTAACTATAGTACTCTAGACGGCCATGGTATAAACCCAATTTGATAATTATCTACGTTTCATATTACTAAATGTGTCAAAAGTTCCCCCTTGTCTGGAAGACATGTGTAATTGAATTAGTATATAAATATAATGGTATACCGTGCGCTATAAACTGCTGATGACGTTACAGCAAAGCCGATTCTTTGTTTTCTTTACACGTTCATTTTTATTTTAGTTAAATCCTCGATTTTACCCTAACTTGACGGCTCATTGTTGTTGTTTTTAGACAGCCATTTTAATGATTAGTTCTCACTATATTCTATCAGTGAAGCCATAAACGTTTAAGGTTACACATAGTTTTGTGTGTTGGTGTTATGTATTCCGCTGGCGGATGTTGTAAGTGTTTTACCTAAACACATAGCATCCGTAGGATAACCGTGCTTGGGCAATTTACACGCTTATGGTGGTAAAAAGTAAAGTCGGAACACTGCGTGTATCAAAGATGGAAGAATTTCTCAAACCATGGTGTGTTGGATTTATACACGGTGTGTTTTTGGTTACGCTTTTTTCCCATGGATATGAGGCGCGGCGGGGGAGCTAGCTGTTTGCTTCCCCCCCCCCCCCCCCCCCCCCCCAAAACAAAAATCAAAATAAACCGTAAAGTGTAACCGATGCCGGTACACAAAATATATGCAAGTAGGTAATTCATGTTGTGGCATGGATTTAATGCGAAAGTCAATAAGTGACCCTCAATTCAATGGGGCCATTGGCTTGATGGATCTGACAGGAAGTCCGTAAGTAATGATTTATTCGTTTTTGACTTTGGGTAAGACACCTAACACGAAAGGCGTGGCGTCCAACCTACACAGCCATCCTTAGCTTTACTTGGTGATGATGAGATATACAAGGGGAGGAATGCTGGAGAGATAGATAGATAGAGAGAGAGAGAGAGAGAGAGAGAGAGAGAGAGAGAGAGAGAGAGAGAGAGAGCGCGCTCTAACGCTACTATTACTGCTGCTGCTGCTGCTACTGCTTGCCATATTATAGTTTCTTATCAGGCTTATCAATCTTATACAACGAATTTCATGTTTTATTTTTATTATATTTTATTTCCCATACTGACTTTTGAACAAATTCAACTCCGTCGTGCCATCAGGACTATCTTGTCAAATCCACTTAACTTTGATGTCATCCTGCTGTACATTATAACCTTATCATTTTATCTGTAACACAAAGACCACTTGAAGGTGATTTGGGTATGGCTTTGAAAGCGAGTTGAGTATTGTCTGTTTGGTCATTTAAAAATATTTTTTCTTTCATTAGAAGAAGCGTTGTGTGAAGGCTTTTGAGCGTGGTGTGAACGTCAAATTGCACTTTATAATCGATAGACTATGCGGTTTACATAATTACCAAGTTTCTTCATCTAGACTTCTGTTGTCCTCGGATACAACGCGGTCTTCGGGGACCGATGGGCTACTCCCGTTGTATCCAAAATAATTTTATTGAAGTTTGAATAGGCATAAATCTGCTTATATTTGGGCATCAATATTGCTCAGTTGGTAGATTCTCGCCTCAAACCCAAGCTCCAATCGTTTCCAAGTACAATCATTTCCAAGTACAATCATTTTTTTCTAACCTCCTTCCCTTCGCCCCCCATCTATCTAGCAATGATTGGGTGGTTAGCTGGGTCTATCATGTGCGGCAGAAATCACTTTCCGATAGACTAGCGTCCTAACCAAAGATGGATCAAGCAGTTGCTACTGTCAATACTCCTGCTTCATTGGCTTCTTTTCTAATCTTGTTGGGGGGATCAGGTTCTCTTCGTTTCCATGCTTGTTGAATTCGACATCTAATTTGCCATTAAGTAGCCTTCAGAGCCACAAGGGCCATAGAGCGTGAAACGAACAATAGCAATTGCTTGCTACCTTTTGGATGGGAGGTTAGTTTCTCACAATGTACTTTCCGCCAGATCAAACTGACCGAGCTACCCAATCACTGGTTTGTAAATAGTAAGGTCATAAAAATTCCCGACTTAACCGGGGACCGATCTTGGTCCCTTTGCGTATGAAGCGAGTGCTCTACCATCTGAGCAACTGGGACTCCACATTAATCTCATATTGGCCAGAAGACTTCTGCTTCATTTATCAGTAGATGACTCCCCCTGTTTATCAAAAGTCACTAGACCATAATATCTAACAAGCCCAGATATCTAATCACAACTGGATGGATCGAGGGTCAGAAACAAAAAAACACTCGCCCGCACACACACACACACACACACACACACACACACACAGAGAGAGAGAGAGAGAGAGAGAGAGAGAGAGAGAGCTCTGTATCAACTGAGCTATCGCACTCTTCAGCTGCGTGTTTAGTTGTCCATTAATATTGTACCGTTTACTGGATGAAAAGTAAATAAAATTCCCTTTATTCATCCCATAGGGGAAATGTGTCGTTAGGGTCTATTCCAAGGGAAGACTGGATTAATCCAGGCGTCAGCCGCTGTGCAGTGCCGTAAAGTGAGCTAGAGCGAGACATAGTGGAGCGAGATGACGCTCCAGGCCACACAGCGCAGCGGGTATTCGAACTTGGTTCTTTTCTGGTATGAAGAGAAGACCAGTGTACCGCTGAGCTAGCCACGCTTTCCAATTAGAAAGAATTTCTTTGTTCAATAAAGACAAGCCCGTCTACACATAATATTAAAAAAAAACTTGGAATGGACTTAGACGTCTAAGTTTGAAGTGAATAATGTGACAACTTTATCGTAGTCTTAAGAATGCAGTTGATAATGAGATTAGCAACATTAGAGGTTTTCCTTTGATGATGCTCTGTACATAATTGGTCATGTTATTATCCGATCGCTAAGGTGGGAGGGGTGGGGTCGGCAGATGTTTTATCAGTTTACAGCATAGAATTATGCATTCTGGAGACCCCCCCGCCCCCTAACAAAAAAAAAGAAAAAAGATAGAAAAAAAAGTATCTTTGGAGGGTTTGGCATTGAAGAGTGATTTTACAGAAATATTCATTTATTATTATTATTATTATTATTATTATTATTATTATTATTATTATTATTATTATTATTATTATTATTATTATTATTATTATTATTATTATTATTATTATTATTATTATATTATTATTATTATTATTATTATTATTATTTTTTTTTTTGCTATGTTTGTCATGAGCTCAACCTCATTATTAACGCTATGTGACAGTGGAATCCTGATAAAGCCAACACCGTCGGACCAGAAGGATTGGGCGACTAAATGAAAAGTTGACTTTATCCATTATCAATGTCAATGGAACACACTTAAGATACAGAACATAATATTTGGGGTCAACAAGGTCTTTAACCAAAAGTTGACTTCATGCGGATTCCATTGTAATGTTTTCTGTCATTCTTTGCAGTTGTTATATAATCTGCATACTTCTTCTGCATCTACACCAGCTTAAACAGACCCCCCCCCCCCCCCAAAAAAAAAAAAAAAAAAAAAACAACAAAAAAAAAAACAACAAAAAACCCCCCCCAAAAAAACAAAACAAAACACAAAAAACAAACAAAAACAAAAAAAAGCAAAAACAAAAACAAAAAACAAAATAAAAACAACAGACAAACCAAAGGCCACCTGATAGTTAATTTACTGTTATAATATTCTATACACAGACCTGCCTACTTAAAAATTTAAAAAATTCGTAATTCCTAGGAGATAAAAATTGTAGTCCCTATAGTTAAAAATCAATCGAGAATAAAACACTTCAAAGTCATTAAATCGATGTAGTCTGGCAGCAATAACTCGCCCTTTCCAACAAGTTTTAATTACTTAGATATGTTCATGAAGTTCTGGAATTGGAGCCAAAACTTCGTAATTCTACGAATTTTTTGTAGTAGTTGGTAGGTCTGCTATACATGTATTAACGTTGATGCTGAAGTATACCACAGTGAAAATTAGTGCCGCGCTGAAGACCGGTCTGGACCGCGGTCCGACGGTCTTTTAGCTGTGAACCGAAGACCGGTCCCAGAGGGGAAGACCGGCGCCGGTCCTCACTTCTTATCACCTTTCAACTAGTGCGGGGCGGTCCTTGCAAGGACCACGGTCCTACGGTCTCGCGCCATAGCCTACTACTTCCCCAGCGATTCGTTGCTTCGGTTGCCTATCTTCCACCAATCACCACCCATCCCACTTAATTAATTGCACCCACCCCCCTTTGCCATACACTAAACGACACAGACGACCATACAGGCAGACGACCACCGACCTCCACTCCGCAAACCGCCCTTTCGTGTGTGAGATGGGGGGAACAGGAGGCGCACACCTTGGACGATTCCATTATACGGGGTAAATTTCAAAATTTACTACACCATAATGATCGCAATGACAATGATCTATGGTGAAGGCATGACCCCTCTTCTCTAATGGGTTATTGTTTGAAATGTATGTGACTACAAAAGATGTGTGTGTTTGTGTGTGTGTGTGTGTGTGTGTGTGTGTGTGTGCGAACCTAGCAAGTAGCAAATCCGATTTTTTGTTTTCTTTTGTCCATCTCTTGTCACCACTCCTTTCTATCGCAGTGTTGTCATTTAAAATAATACAATAATATTAAAATTTCGTTTGGTGTTTTTACTAATCAAATAATATGAGTTTCATTAGTTTCTTCCTTCCAAAAAACCCAGTTATAACGTCTGAATTTTAAAAAAGTCCAATAGAATATTTGGGGACCCCGATAGCTCAGTTGATAGAGCACTCTCTTTATACGCAAAGGGCCAGAGATCGATCCCGGTGCAGTCGATTTTTTTCTGAATCCCTGTCTACTCAGCAATGAATGGGTAGCTGAGTTTGTTAGATCTGGCGAAAAGTCACCATCGACCCCTCTTATCACCTCATCCACCCCCTCTTATTATAACTTCACGTCTCTCTCTTACTCTTCAATGCTCGCTGCCCTCTAATGTGTGTGTGGGGGGGGGGGGGGGGAGGGGGGGGGGGGGGGGGTAGGAGTTGCGTGTGTGTATCAACGCCACGAACAACTCGATCAACGCCTTGGGCGATGCCATTATCTCCGTTAATGGGGATAAATTTCAAATTTTATTAAATTATCGAAGTAACAATGAAGTACGGTGAGCAAATAAAGAAGGCATCACCCCTCTTCTCTAATTAGGTTACAATTTGAAATGAGTGTGACTACTCCGTGTGTTTTACTCCTGTAGGCCACGGTTTTCATCGTGTAGCGGTCTTTAACGGTTCAAGAATGAACGATCCCACGCTCTCAAAGGTCAAACCGGTTCGAATTTCCAACAGTCTCTCAGGAATGTTCAATGTCGAAAAGGACCGGTCCTAGGACCGGTCCTTGCGGTCTTCATTTCCCAAGGACCGTAGGACCGTGGTCCTTAAGCTTGCCAAGGACCGCCCCGCACTAGTGAAAATGCGTTATCAGAATATGATATCCCGTATGTATTTTAAAATAAATGAGTAAAGAGAAATTCGAACAACTTATTTGGGAGGATTGAGCATGCGTGGGGATATATTTTGCTTCTAGTCTTCATCAACCAAGCGTTTTTCCTATGAGGCCGATTCACGGTATACTCTGTCAACACCATCCGATAAGTAAGTGAAGATAAACAATCATTCACGTTGGTTTGGTTACTGTATTTTGGGTTGGAGGTGCTGAAGAACGAGTAGATAGATCACCGTGATAATGCATTCGGTTACAAAACATTTACGAGTTACAGGCACGGGCATTGCTATAAAAGACATTAATCGATGAAACTATTTTGTGTGTGTACAAATGTATTGTGTGTGTGTGTGTGTGTGTGTGTGTATATGTGTGTGTGCGCGTGCGTGTATAGAGCGCGTATGCTGTTTTCTTTTAATCCACCAATTTCACTCTCACTCACCCACATTTCACCCTCATTCCATCGTATTATTTTTGTTTTCAATAATAATAAAAAATAAATATTTTGAGTCCTAATTGGGACAGAAGTTGAATCACAATCTTTTTAACACCACTGCCCTCCAATTGTCAGCTGTTGTGGTGCACTGATAGCTCATTAGAAGCAACGAAATTGACGCCACTCAGCTCTGTGTTATAACTGTTTGTATCCAGCCATTTTTATGAGTCGTTCTCATTAAATTCTATCAATCGGACTATAAATGTTCATGGTTACACAGTTTTGTGTGTTGGTATGTTATATCTGGCTCGCGGATATTGTCAGTTTTTTTTGGTGTTTTTTTTTTGTTTTTTTTTTAAAAATATTTTTTTGGGTCTAACCGCATAGCATGTGAATCTTGCGACTCACAGGTGGAGGAATCGCTATCGATCTCGACTTCAGGAAGGTGGTTATCCTGCCCGGGCCCACCTGTCAGGCAGCAGCCATTGGGTTACTGGGTTTGTTAGACATGGCAGAATTTACTTTACTATGCCAGAGACTCATATTCTTATCCAGAGAGAAAAAATATGGGGGAAAAACCCCCAACAAAAATAAGTTTTTATATAGAGCAATATCCACTACATGTGCTCAAAGCGCTTTACAAAGGGTCCCTGATCAACAGCAACACGTAGAACGGGACATGACACCTGTTAGGCGATATTACATTTTTTTCCGACAGATACAAACATCGCTGTTAATGGCCAGGTACTCATTTTCCACCTGAGTACGGTGAGAGAATGTGAGTATAGAGCCTTTTCCAAGGTTTCAACTACTATGCGCCGAGCGAGGCTCGAACCCATGACCTTACGATCCGAAAGAGACTGTCATACCACAAGACCATGTAGCCGCACAGTTTAAAGCAACCCGTACAGTAAAATAGAAGATATGATAATCCAAAAAATTGTCTTTCCTCGATCGGCAGTACATGTATACGATTTTTGACCGATATTGGGAATTTTAGTGACCCGAGAGCCAAACACCTAGTCTTCTTTGCCTTTCCTCGAGGTCAATAACTTGTAATATCTAAGTCTAAGAATATATAAGAATATAAAATGGGAACATTTAAATGGAATTAACTGTTGTAAACTATTTTGTTTGCTCACGTCACCATCAATCGGTGAGATAACACTTTTTATCTGACTTGTATTTTAATGGAGACAAAGAGGGAATTTATCGTAATAGATAATTTAACGGTAGAACATACAGGTACCGGTATAAACTATAATATATACTGTTGATTCAAAGGATGTTAAAAAGAAAATATACTTCTATTTCAAAATCACTCTCAATGTGTGTGATTCATTAAAAAAAAAAACATACACGGGGTCCCAGTTTTTGTAATATTAATGACCACTGTAACATCAATCATAACCTCCAACTGTAAGTTCATAGTAAGCTGTAAATCTACTTGATTTAAAACGTCTGCCATAATATTGCCGTACTGTGAAAAAAATAAAAATATTACGCTTTAAATATTTTGGCCAGAAAACACGCCCATCCACTATCGATGGATTAAAATGAGCCTCATCTCGATATAAACCATCAGACCCGGGACTGGCGTCTCTGTCCCAGGTTTGAGAGTTTTTGACAAGATGAGGGTCGATATTAGAATGGTCAGTTTTCTGGCCAAAATTGTTAAACATAATTTAAACAAACAAAAAACAACCCCCTCCCCCGCCCCCCCCCCCCCCCCCCCCCCCAGAAAAAAACAAAAAAAAAAAAAAACAACAAAAAACAACAAACGAGTACGGCAGAGTAACCACGTTAATTGTTGTTGTCTGTATGACGTTCTTATCGCGTTACCAGTGTTAACCTTTCACAAGTGGGGTTCGGTTTTACTGTTAACTGCACATCCGTTTTCTACCATGATAGCGATGACAGCATCTAGCTATGCAATCCGAGTTTCAGTACAGCGTTGGCACTGCACTCTTAATTGAAGTCCTTAATTATAACCATATAAGTAAGTATAGGGAGAAATTATGATTTGAAAGAAATACAGGATTACCATTGAAGGGTTAAGATACAAACTGATAATATCTGAATATTATCGGATAATTGCCGTGTCCATATACAGAGACAATCACGACCTAATATTATAATTTGTGAGAAGTCCGTCGCGTTGGAATTTCGTGTTGATATCTTCGTGTTGGAATTAAGTTTTAATAATAATAATAATAATAATAATAATAATAATAATAATAATAATAATAATAATAATAATAATAATAATAATAATAATAATAATAATAATAATAATACGGTAGTAGTAGCAGTAGCAGCAGCAGCAGCAGCAGCAATGATGGTGATGATAATGATGACGATGTTAATTTATTATTACTATTATGATAATGAGCATAATCTTCTCTCTCTCTCTCTCTCTCTCTCTCTCTCTCTCTCTCTCTCTCTCTCTCGTTAGCACTCAACTCTTTTTCAATAGTTTACTATCGTGTTTCACCTTTTTTCTTCTTCCTCTTTCTTTATCTCTATCACATTCCTCCGGTGCCTCTAGTAGCCTTGCCCTCCTCCCTTTCTCTCTGAAATCTCATTCTCTCTTTCTTTCTCTCTCTCTCTGTATCTCCCGTTCTGCTCTCTCATTCTCCGCCCCCACCTCCCCCCCCCCCCCACGTCTTATCGTATGTTCTCCTCGATTCCATTAATTGATTAAGCGCCAGCTTGCGTTATAACGTCCCTTCACCTGATTCATTGTTGTCGATGTAGCGGGTGGGATGAAGTGCATAGCCCGGGTTCCATTCACTCAATCACACATTACTGCCATACCTGACAAAATACTTTTGAAGAAATATTTTTGTTCGGAAAGCCTTTGCTTATCTTAAAAAAAAAACAAAAAAAGAAGTTGTACAGGTTATTCAGATAATTAATAAAAGACCCATGGAATCGGGACTTATCTGGGTTTTACAGGGTAATAAAGTTAGTGGCCAATTGCTTGCTACCCTTTGGATTGGATATTGGTCTATCGCAAAGTACTTTCCGCCACATACAACAAACCCATCCACCCAATTACGGTTGGATTGACAGAAGGTGTGAGCTTCGTGTGTTATTACATCCCTTCACCTGATTCATTGTATTGAGTGTAGCGAGTGGGATGAAATACATAGCCCAGATTCCATTCACGCAATCTCACATTGCTGCCTTACCTGACAAAATACTTTTGAATAAATAGATATTTTGTGAGGAATGCCTTGCTGGCTGTTATAATATATATATATATATATATATATATAAAATATATATATATATATATATATATATATATATATATATATATATATATATAAACGTCTTTAGACATTTTCAAACTTCAAAGCCACAAGGCCCATGATACTGGAGTTATTCCGGTTTGTGTAGCATTAAACAAACACTATCCTTTTTCTTGTTACCCGTTTGATGGGACTTTAGTCTATCGCTAAGTACTTACCGCCAGATCTAACTGACCCAGCTTCCCAATTAAGGTTGGGCGGACAGAGGGTGTCAGCTTGCGTTATAACATCCCTTCACCTCATTCATTGTTGTCGGTGTAGCGGGTGGGTTGAAATACATAGCCCGAATTCCATTCATTCAGTCACATATTATTACTGCCTTACATGAAAAAAAAAAAAATACTTTAAAAAACTAATTCTAGCCTGACAACCTTACTATCTGTTTAAAAAATAAATATAAATTATATATTCATTTTAGGTGGTCCAGTAGAGCCAAAAGGCCGTTAGGACCGGAGTTTATTCCGGTTTCTATAGCTTTAAGAGCACAGTAGTCATTTCTTGCAACACCTTAAATAGGACGTTCGTCTACCTCAAAGTACTCCCCGCCACATGTAATAGTTTCAGCGACCCAATTACTGCTGGATTGAAAGAGGGCGTGACAAATGCGTTACATCACCCTTCCACTTGATTTATTTTTGTCAGTGTAGCGGGTGGTTTGAAATTAATTTAACCACATAGCCAACATTCCATTCATCCAATCACACATTACCTGACCTAATAGCTTGCTGCATTTTTGGATAGAACACATGATTACTCTAATATAATAATAATAACAACAACAACAACAACAACAACAACAACAACAACAACAACAACAATAATATTAATAATAATAATGATAATTATAATAATAATAATAATAATAATAATAATAATAATAATAATAATAATAATAATAATAATAATAATAATAATAATAATAATAATAATAATAATGATAATAATAATAATTTACTCAAAAAACAATAACAAAGACCAGAGTGACGTCATCTACGTTCTATTTATTGAATTTTGTAGCAGCTAGCTATCGGGACCTCCATTTTGCTTCCCCATATTCGATCGATAAGAAAAAAAAAGAGTCCTTCCGTGCCATTGGGCCCATGGAGTCGAACTTTATCCCGGTTTTTATAGCGTGAACGGACAACAGCAATTGCTTGCTATCCTTTGGATAGGACGTTAGTCTATCCCAAAGTACTTCCGCCAAATCTAACAGACCCAGCTACCCATTCGTTAATTGATGGACAGGAAGTCAGAAAACATCTCGACTGCATACGGGACCGATCTTGGCCCATTTGCGTGCAAAGCGAGTGCTCTATCAACGGAGCTACGATCGAAAAGAACCCCACCCAATTTGCCAAAAATTCTTAAATCTAAAGCTTTGATGTGTTTTATTTTTGGGCCAAACAAATTGTAAAAAGACGTTTCGTCTTTGTGGGTTATATTATACCCCTCGACTATGTCTGGTATTCGATTTAGATACACTTCTAGCTTAGACCTTATCAACATAACATTAATCTCTATGAAGTAGTATATTATACAATATAAAACAAAGAAAGATTAAACAAACGGACAGACAAGCAGACAAATTAAATACCAAACGCATGAGCCTCTATCGATTGTACTGTTATTGTTTTATACACTCGCAAACGAACTCAAAATTGAAAAACAAAACAAAACAAAAAAAAGCAAACAACTAAACTAACAAACAGAAGTACAATCAAATGAAAACCCAAACGCACGAGTCTCTATTGTTATAAGTTATAATGTAAATACACCCGCAAACGAAATCAAAATATTGTCCAATTCAACAACGTTAAAAACAGGCCCATACTTGCATTCGATTATCAGACATACAAATACTATGTTCGCCTAGTTCTCTATATATACATACAGATGAATACAACATTGAATTAGATTATTGATTAATCTGACTTAACAGATAATATAGAAACTCGCATTAAAAAAAATGTTAAATCAATAACTGTAGATTATCATTGAAAGAAAGAGAAGAAAAAAAATAAAGAAAAAAATAATAAAAAAGAAGGAAAGAAAGAATAATTAAAAGTTTGAGACAAAAAGTTTGAATTCAATTAGTGTTTTTAAGAATGCCATTGATAAAGAACTGCCAACATAATATTTAATTTTTATGAATAATGGAACATGACATTGGATATTACTTCCATTTTTGTATAACAATTGTTTGAAACTCTCAATTATACGTCGTTGGACATACCAAATGAATGTAAATTGGGTTAATTATACTTCGAATATTAACATTGAATGCCGTTTGATAAATTGTATTTAAGCATAAAAGTTACACATCTAGCTCTTAAACGATACGATACAATACATACGATAATAGATATACGAAAATGACGAACAATATGAAAAGAGATGGGTTTTTATCCGTTTTAGCGTTATTTATAATCTGGTTTAATTTTTTGTTCTTAATCTCGATTTATTGCAGTTGTATAAAATTGTTGTTCGTCTTGACATGTAAGATGGAGATACACATTACGGCCCGCGTTATGGTAATATTCGGATTGTTTGAAATGAGATGGTGTATGGTTTAATATTGTTGTTTAGAGCAATATCCACTTAACGTGCTCAAAGCGCTTCAAAAGGGCTCTCTAGCTAACAGCAACACTTAACGTGTAGACTGTAGGCAATATATTTTTTTCCCGACAGAGACAACGCTGTTGACGACCAGGTACTCGTTTAACACGGTGAGAGAATGTGAGTAATGAGCATTTTCAAAGAACGGAACTCGAACCAGGGCCTTCCGATCCGAAGGCGAGTGTCATAGAACTAGACCACATAGCAGCACGATCACATCGTCATTGATTTCATGTCGTTGTTGCTGCCCATTGATGTTGTAAGAATGTAAAGCGTTTGTTGTATCTACATTGTCATATCGATCAGAGAAAGATGATATTATCTTTCGTGTACTTTACCCGGGTTGCAGCCCCCGATTCTCTCTCTTTGACCAATGGGGAAATGATGACAATGTGATAAGAGATTAAATACTGTGACCAGGAGTTATCTGCAGATTAGGGTGACGCCGGTTTGGTTGGAATATTGCCAATGGTGCTCTCTTTGTCTCTGTTCTCTCTCTCTCTCTCTCTCTCTCTCTCTCTCTCTCTCCTCTTCTCTCTCTCTTCTTCTTCTGTCTTCTCCTCTCTCTCTCCTCTCTCCTCTCTCTCTCTTCTTGTTCTCTCTTTTTGTTGTTTGCTTCTTCTTCTTCTTCTCTCTTCTTCTCTTCTTCTTCTTCTTCTTCTTCTTCTTCTTCTTCTTCTTCTTCTTCTTCTTCTTCTTCTTCTTCTTCTTCTTCTTCTTCTTCTTCTTCTTCTTCTTCTTCTTCTTCTTCTTCTTCTGCTGACCTACCTGTCAATCGATCCATCATCAATTCAACTATCTAATAGCTGTCTTTCGTCCTTTTGCTCTGTCGGATCTCACTCACTTTCTCTTTGTCGCAGTGCCATCATTAGCCATTTCGCCCTTCACTCCCTATTTCTTGCTTATTTTCTTTTTGTGAAGTACTCTGTCAATAATTTCAAGAGTGCATTTTATTAAAAACATTTTTTTTTCGCATGCGTCAATGTGATGATCACTGTTAGACCAATCTGGGGAAAAAACCAAAAACAAAACAAAAAAACAAAACAAAAAAAACAACAAACCCCCCCCCCCCAAAAA
>NC_088363.1:54132759-54167759 GCF_034508935.2 Berghia stephanieae | reverse complement strand
AGCTTTATTGATAATTTTTTGTCTTGTAAATCTTCACTCTTTATTATGTTTTATTTACATATTACATATGATGAAACATTCGAGTGTGTTCCTCTGAGCGGGGACCTGTGCTTGTGTCTGGATGAGACTTTTATGTGATCTCAAACTAAGTACTTTGATAGTGTGCTCTTGGAATCTACATCTGTTTCCTATTTGAACTAATCCCCCTTTGTCTTATCTTTTATTGGGTGCTTTAATTGTAATTCTAGAACATTTTACTAACCCATTTTCTTCCTTTTTACTGACCTTAATGTGTTACACGGTGTTGCAGGCGCCGTAAAACCCTTTAACAAAAACAAACAAACCAAACAAAATGTTCAATTAGACAGGGCTGAGAATGTATCCTCGGTAAAGATGTAAATCTGGTTGATGCAGGAGGACACGATATCAAGAAATTCTAGTCTTCTCTCCGATTCTCTTTCTTTCTCTATTATCTTTTTTTTCTTTTCTTTTCTTTTTTTTTTTCTTAATTATTTGTGTTGTGAAAACACGTTTATAATTATGTTACATTGCATTGATGTATTTTTTTTTTTTTTTTTACTGATCATCGTTTTAACAAAAATCAATTTTAAAAGACCGGGTGTATTTTTGTCGTTTTTTAAAAAAATGGTGTAATGAAATACTCGTCTAACATAAAGACACTTCTTACTTTCTGTTTAATTATCCTATTGTGAAAGCGAGTTAAATTATGTTGCAATGCATTTTTTTTTTTTTTTTTTTGATACGGGTAATCGTTTAAATAAAATCAATTTGAGTAAATCCGGGCTATATTTTTGTCTGTTTATTTATGGTGTAATTAAATACTCGGCTAACATAACAAACATCATACCCCCCCCCCCCCCCCATGATACACACACACACACACACACACACACACACAAACTCCCTCCGACACACACACACTCGCGCACATTTACTAGCACTCTCAGACACACAAACACACACACACACACACACACACAATCTTTCAAACACAAACATACATACTCTTTCAGATTCACACACGCACACATACGCATTTGCATTCACACACACACACACACACACACACACACACTCGTAAACACTTTTCACCAAAAAGCTGTGTTGCCTTACATAACACCCCAAACAAAATCATGTGGAACAAATCATGCATCGCTGACATTGTTGGATGGAAGAGGTAAATAATTAATCTCTTTGATTCCATTATCTCTCTCTCTCTCTCTCTCTCTCTCTCTCTCTCTCTCTCTCTCTCTCTCTCCCTCTCTCTCTTTCTCTCTCTCTATCTCTCTTCTCTTATCTCTCTGTTTCTCTTATATTATCCTCTCTCTCCCTCTCTCTGGCAACATGCACATACAGACACCCACGACACACACGCGCACACACACACACATATCGCGCCCGCACACACACACACACACACACACACATACTTAAAGATACAATAACTACGGTGTATACTTTGTTTTTTTGTACATTCATTCATTCATTCATACATATGCATCAGTTTATATATTATATTTATTTTTATTTTGATTGGGGTTGGTGGCTTAGTGGTTTTTGCAATAACAATCATTTACACGTCCCCCATCTCCTCGCCCCCCCCCCCCCCCACCTCTCGCTTCACCTCACACACACACACACACACACACACACACACACACCAGAAGTATCTTTTATACGTATGTATTTGTTTTATATTCATTCATTCATTCATTCATTTATTCACACATATTTGTTCATACATTTGTACTTTTTTTTATTGGTGTTGTGGATTTTTGAAACAACAATCATTTTACCATTTCCTCCATCCCTTTCCGCCCCCTCCCCTATCCCCCATTTTCTTCTCCTCTCTCCCCCCTCTCTCTCTCTCTCCGCCCCCCCCCCCCTTCTCCCCCATTCTATTCAATCTATCTGCTGTATACCAAATTCATTCTCCTTACTCAAGGTCAACCCACGTTCTACTGCCTATGGGGTTTTTCCCCAAATCTATTCAATCCTCCTAACTCTGTATAACCAAATCATGATCGTCTTATGTGTCAATGGCCTGTTCATTGGCCCTAATGGGGTTTTTTTGAATCTATTATCTGTAATTTCCTTTATTCTGTTTAAACGTGTTCTTGCTAATTTGTTTATTATTTTTAATTTCTTTTTGTTTATAAACGTGTTTTTATGCTTAATACTTTTATCACGTTTGTATTTTTTTATAAACTTAATAAACTTTATTTTGCTTAAAAGATTTATTTTAAAGAATAGAAATATTGGCGGAGGGATCGGTAGATAGAAAGCGGTTGTGTGTGTGTGCGTGCGTATGTGTGTGTGTGTGTGTGTGTGTGAGAGAGAGAGAGAGAGAGAGAGAGAGAGAGAGAAAAGGGGAGGGGGGAGCGAATCCAAAAAATATAATTCTCCACTTCATAATATTATTATAATATCTTGGTATCAAATTCCATGTCATCATTCCCGTTAATCCCATGTTTTGTTTACTACTTGCTGTCATTCATCTATCACAACAAATAAATTGCTTTTCTCTTGCTTGACTGATGGGACACGATAAGGCGGCACGCCAATTTCAATCAACATGATCTATTCTATTTACATTTATGCTAAGAGGAGAACCAGCAACAATTAAAAGCTTATCAAAAATAAAAGCTTATCACTTGCGGGCACCTTTTATTTCAAATACTATATTTATACTATCGTGGGAATTAAGATAAATCGAGACGAATCTTTTAAGACACCAAAAAAAAAAAAAAATAAATAAATAAATCTATATTGATATGTAATAAAGTTTGCAGGTGCGCGCAAAAGAATCTGGCAATCCTTCTCCACTGAAGATTTAACTCGCAAACATTAAAAACATAAAGTGGGTTCTGACATGAACGAATCATGTAAATTGAAAGACGTATTATTACGCACAGGTACTTAATTATTATAATAATGTCTTTAATCTAATAATCTTATAAGTCAATCAGCGATCAAAATCGGTCTAAAGTATCAAACTCTGTAGATCCGACTTATTTTATGTGTCAGTTGTGGGAGGGGGAGGGGGGTTCTTTTCTTATTTTTTTTTTTTTTCTCTCTCTTGTTTATAATAATCGATTATCATGTCGATATGGTTGCAACAGTAAAATGGAATGTGACCAGTCGTTTTAACAAAGTGCACTATGAAGGGATGCCGCAAGTGCTTTAAATTCAATATTTTTAAAAGCGCAATGTCCACTTACCATGCTTAAAGCGCTTTACAATGGCTCTCTACCCAACAGCAACACTTAACATGGAGGGCGGGACGATATTTATTACAATTTTTTCCCCGACAGAGACAATGCTGTTAACAACCTGGTACTCATTTTACACTTGAGTACGGTGAGAGTGTGTGTAAAGAGCCTTTTCCAAGGGCTCAACTATGCGCCGCAGAGAGCGTGATTTGAATTCTGGACCATTCCAGTCCGAAGGTGAGTGTCATACCACAAGACCACATTGCCGCGCATTCCTTCTATTAGAGGACACCGGTTCAGATCCAATTGCATTACTGATTACTGGCAACTCACTCATTTTCCGCTCTGGCACTACGCCATGTCTTCGTGCATTCATACACTCACTGATCATCAAGGGTATCTTTTAATTGGTCATCTGTCATAACGCCGCCATCCGATATGTTATATCGAATTATTGGCACGTGTTTATGTCTGTGTGAGTGTATCTGTGTGAGTCTGTCTGTCTGTCTGTCTGTCTGTCTGTATGTATGTATCTCTCTCTCTCTCTCTCTCTCTCTCTCTCTCTCTCTCTGTATTTCTTTCTTTCTTTCTTTCTTTCTTTCGTTCTTTCTTTCTTTCTATGTCTCTCCCTTCCTCCTTGCCCACCTCTTCCTCTCACTCATTTCCTTCTCTTCTCTTCTCCCCCCCCCCCCCCAATCCCCTTCTTTGAATCCATCTTTCTGTATGTGTGTGTATGTGCATATGTGTGTTTATTATCTCTCTCTCTCTCTCTCTCTCTCTCTCTCTCTCTCTCTACCCCTCCCCCTCTTTATCCCTCCCTCCATCCATCCCTGCTCTCTCTCTCTCTCTCTCTCTCTCTCTCTCTCTCTCTCTCTCTCTCTCTCTCTCTCTCCCCCTCTGTGTGTGTGTGTCTGTGTGCGTGTGTCGCTCCCTTTCTCCTCTTTCTCTCAATCTATCTATCTATCTATCTATCTATCTATCTATCTATCTATCTATCTATCTATCTATCTATCTATCTATCTATCTATCTATCTATCTATCTGTCTGTCTATGTTTGTGTGTGTGTGTTTGTGTGTGTGTGTGCGTGTGTGTGTGTAAGTGACCCGGTTCTTCTACAACCTATTCTCCTTAACATCATGGGATAGTTAAAGTGATTGATACATCACAGAGGCTGTATTAGTCTACGGCTCTTCTTGCTTGGTATTGATTACCAAGTCAGCCATTCTTACGATACCCAAGGAAAGCCTTTCATCAAGTCGTATTATAAGTAGTACAGTAGGAAATAGGTATGTACACTGCGGGGTGAGCAGATTGACATAGCAGTACACAGGAGCTGCTACTGCTGGTGCTGTTTAAACGAAAGCGACGTGAACAAAATGATGATGATCCTTTGGAGTGAGGGCGATTCTAGACAGGAGACTACTTGAATTAAGTGAATAGCCCTCAAATAAGAGCAACATACATAAATGTGACTATAGAAACTTCATCAGAAAAGCTAAAGAAAATAGATAATAAATAATTACAGAGATAAATAAATGAATGAATGAACAAATAAATAAATTAGTACATGAATGAATAACACCCCCCCCCCCCCCCCCGTACCCACATTTCAATTAAGAATAGACGTTAACTATTTTGAGATTTTTCAGCCTTTCACCAGGCACTATAATATTATTGCTTATCTTTACGAGAAATTTCATTGATTGCTGCCATTTTCTCATTGTTTGATAATTTTATGTTTTAGGAATATGTAGCCTTATAGACTTTTTAATGTAAGCTTTAATGTTTAGCAATCTCAATTTAGATTACCTTTGTATAATAGTCCAACTATTCTGCCATTTTGGATCATGACGGTACTAGCGCATGTTCTGCCGTACTCTGGAAAAACCCATATTTTAAAAATTGGCCAGAAAACCTTGTCTTTCTAATATCGATCGATTTAAATGAGGGCGTCCCAGGTTTGAGAGTTTGTTGCCAAGATGAGGGTCATTTGAATCGATCGATATTTGAAGGACGAGTTTTCTGGCCAAATTTTAAAAAGTGGGATTTTCCAGAGTACGCTGTGTCATCAGATGGGGAACCGTTTTAGCTCTTTGAAAAGTTATCCGCTATGCATTTTATTTTTGTTGGATTTTCTTATTTGTTGTTATTGTTTTGGAAAGTTAATATAATTGATAACTGACTTAGCCTATGCAACATCTTCAAAAACCATACTAGTAATTCCTTTCTTTTTTTGCATAAGGGGGTAAAATACAACAGACAAACAAACAGACATACACACGAGCAATCAATTAAATAAACAACACGAGAGTGTCAATGCAACTACAAAAAAAAAAAAAAAAAATAGTCCTCTCGATGTTATAACTGTGCATAACACGTATCCCGGTGGTAATCTCCATGGAATAATCAATTATATCGAAAGATCTTACAATCCAACCAGCAGCGACCACGGGATAGGATAGCTTCAGCTTAACTCTTCCAACTCCCACTGAATAATAATTAGAAAAGCGTCGTGATTAATTGACCTTATATCCCAGTGGGGAATTCTGTAAATGGGTCTGTGGTCATAACTTTACCGAGTAAGCATTGAATATTCATGATCATTAATTCCGTTTTTATTTTATTGTTTGTTGTTTCATATATATTAGAAATTTAAAAAGTCTATATAGCCAAGGCGATAGCCGCAGTGTAGCGTAGTGCATTAGGCATTGCGTTTCTTGCCAGGAAAAGAGAGAGAATGAGAGAGAGAGAGAGAGAGAGAAAGAGAGAGAGAGAGAGAGAGAGAGAGAGAGAGAGATAAAAGCACCCCCCGCCCCCCCCCCAAATAAAGAAAAATACAAATAACAACAATCCAACAAAACTACTTCTGCATATAAAGTATAAAGCCACTGAACAAACCTTTGCCCTGTATCTTATGAAATAATCAAAATAATAAAGATCTTACAATCCAACCAGCAGCGACCACGAGATAGGATAACTTCAGCTTAACTCTTCCAACTCCCACTGAATAATAATTAGAAAAGCGTCGTGATTAATTGACCTTATATCCCAGTGGGGAATTCTGTAAATGGGTCTGTGGTCATAACTTTACCGAATAAACAATGGATATTCATGATCATTAATCTATCCATTTAAAAAAAAAAATTTACAGATTTATTTTTTATAATTTTAATAAAATTTATTTGTTTATATTTCACTTATCCAATTAATTAAAAATTAGAATTATTTAATTTATTTATTTATGATGATGATGATAATAATGAAAATGATAATGATAATGACGATGATAATAATAATAATAATAATAATAATAATAATAATAATAATAATAATAATAATAATAATAATAATGATAATGAAACTGATAATATAATAATAATAAAATAATAATAATAATAATAATAATAATATATATAATGTAATAATAATAATAATAATAATAATAATAATAATAATAATAATAATAATAATAATAATAATAATAATAATAATAATAATAATAATAATAATAATAATAATGAATAATAATAATAATAATAATAATAATAATAATAATAATAATAATAAAATAATAATAATAATAATAATAATAATAATAATAATAAATAATAATAATAATAATAATAATAATAATAATAATAATAATAATAATAATAATAATAATAATAATCATAATAATAATAATAATAATAATGATAATAATAATAATAATTCCCTTTCCACCAAACATCTTAACTTCTTTCACTATCATCTTTTCTTTACATCATCCTTCCCTTTCACCACTTACTTCAACTTCCACCCCTCGCCCCATCACTCAATTTCTGACTAACTTCTTTCTCAATCCTCTCCATCATCCTTCCATCACTTACCTCCAAGCCACCACCCCTCCCCCACCCAACCCCATCACCAGTCATTTCGCTAACGACCCCATCATCACCCAATAATTGACACATAGCGTGTGACTATGGATTACTCTTATAACGACAAAACAAGTTAATCGAACGCCATCTTCCGTCACACAAGATTTCATCGTTGTATTGTATAGGTATAATAATATTATATTCTGTGCTTGATCACGCCAACCCGATATAAGATACGCACTCGGAAGTAACCTTTTACACGCCACCTACACCAATCCCCCCCCCCTATAACAATCTGGTGACTGATTAAACAGACTTATACCTAAGTTTGATGCAATTTGTCGTATTATTATTATCCTTGCCTTACCACTTATTATACCACTTGATTAACATGACTTACCTAAGACAATTAATATAATGGCGATCCGAATATTGTATCGACAGTATTATGTCATACTCGTTCGAATGAAAATTTTACATTTCACAATCGTAGTTTTGCATCTATGGTATAAAGTTAAAGACAACCCCCTCCCTCGCCCACTCTCCCCCACACCCCAATCTCCCCAATGAATGACGGTTTGGAATTTTATTTATTCTTTATTTTTTTAAATTTTCTTTTTATGTCTGAGAATACAAAAGACAAACACCAAGAAAAAAATCGAACCAACAAAATCCCCCCCCCCCCCCCCCCCCCCTTCAAAAAAAAAAAAAAAAAAAAAAAAAAATAAAATAAAAAATAAAAAAATACACAAAAAAAAAAAAAATACAACAAAACAGAACGAACAAAACAATAAGTAAGTCTTTATTTTGTTAGAACATACAACCGTCGATATACGTGAATGAGCTCATGATATTATTATCCGATCCATTATATAATGATTTTGTTTTCTCTCTTGATATACGATGAGTTGCGAGTTTCAAGTTGAGCGCATGATGATAAGCTAAAGTAATTACTAATCTACTGTTTTGACATTTATTGGTCTGCACGCTTGGTCGTGCAATCAGCAATCCTATAATGTACTCGCTGATAATAGCGATACTTTTTCTGTTTTCTTTCTTTATCGGTTTTTATAAGATAAGATTTGAAAAGGTGAGCCGCGGTTGATAATTTTTTTTTTATTTAGGATGGATTTACTATATTTGACACATTGATTACTGTTATTTGTGTAGTATTTATTACTCTATTTTGACATAATTATTATACCTGCGCTTGATGATCCGAACTGAATTAATTCAGATTACGAGACTCGATTTTTTTTCTTGTATTTATTTTATATATTTATTTTTGTAGGGCGAGATGAGCGAGCAGATTAGGCATTGGACATCCACCCGGCCGCCCTGGGTTCGAGTCCCACTTCGACATTTGTTTGTTTCCCTTAAGTTAGAAACAGCCCCTGTAGTCTTATTATTTCTCATTTTGCGGCACTGCACTGCGTCTAACGCCTGGGTTACCTCAGTCTTTTCACGAGATTTTTTTCTTAATATTACTAAAGAAAATTTTATTTATATTTTTGTATTAAAAAACAAACAAACAAACAAACAAGACAAGAAGGGAGAATGTAAGAGCATAGAAGATCAATTCATTTATCTTGTCTTGATAATTCTTGCGTTCGCCATTATTATTTTTTGATCAGTGCTCTTTCTTTACAACGCAATCCGAATACAATGCTATCGCCTGCAGCTCGAGTTTTTACCCTCCTGGATACGTTTTCTCTAACGTAAAGCCGTGATAAGATGATAAGTTAACCCAGTTTACTGCTGTATCTGAAAAAAAAAAAAACCCTAAAAAACCCCAACAAAAATAAAACACGTATTTAAAAATCTGGTTAGAAAATCCTCGTCCTTCAAATATCTATCGATTTAAATTACCCTGCCTTATCTTGGCAAAAACTCTCGTAAACCTGGGACCTTGCGAGGTGTTTGCTAAAAGATGAGGGTCATTTAAATCGGTTGATAATGGATTGCCGGGTTTTCTGGCTAAATTTTTAAATATTCTCAGAGCATGGTAACTTGTTAATAATCAACTTACGCACTTTTGTGGCGGTCTTTACACCTTCCAATTCTGTCGATCCAATCGTTCGGTACAGGAATTTTTCTGGGGGCTAAATACAGCCAAATTAAAGTGACCAATTAGGAAGCTGGCTCTGGTATAAGATACAAATATGAAAAGTTGTATATGAAAGAATGCCAGACAAGGATTTTTGAGGGTCCCGATAGCTCAGTTGGCAGGGCACTGGCTTCACACGCAAATGGACCGAGATCGATCCCGGTTGCAGTCGATATTTTTTTTTTTTGGAACCCCCTGTCCAACCAGCATTGAATGGGTAGCTGAGTCTTTTAGATTTGACGGAAAGTACTTTGCGATAGACTAGTGTCCTATCCAAATGATATAAAGCAATTGGTATTGTCCGTTTCACGCCATAGAAATCGGGATAACTCCGGCTCCATGGGCCGCATGGCTTTGAAGGACTACTTTATTATTATTTTATTGTTCCTTTCTACATTGTTTGGAACCGTTTCATATAAACTTAATGGCCAAATTAGGAGTCGAGTTTATATTATTTTCCTCCACAATACGATAAGGTAAGATAAAATGACACAAAGATAATCTTTTGTTAAACCCTTAGACGTCTACCTTATTATGATATAATCGCCCTTCAAGTCAAAATTGGTCATTTCGCCCATAGTATAGCCAAACCAAAAAAAACAGTTATTGTTCCCTTTCATGCTTTTTATGTTGGGAAATTCCCAAATGCTAGGAAAATGAGAGGAGCGTTTGCATTGTATTGATGATTGAGCGGTGAGGTCAAGTTTTGACAGCCAGAGAGTTTGAAGGTCCCGCGGGGTTTGTAAATTTGACGTATTATTAGTACAAAGTAGGGCATTACGGCATTGTATTTCAGCTACCTTCAGGGAACCTAGGGTGTTGATGTCGTTTGTAATTTTTGGCGTTCTTCTTTAGAGATTAGACTAATTGTTATTACTAACTAGACTACACTGTTTTCAATGCTGTTTTTTAAACACTGCCATGAGGAAAAATGTCAGATTTGCCTACTCATATTTTCCCCGGGATTTTCCCTCTTATTTGTGTGTGTGTGTGTGTGTGTGTGTGTGTGTGTGTGTGTGTGTGTGTGTTTATGTATTTTGCATTTTTTGTTAAACAAATCCTGATTTCTAACATCCCGGGTTTTTAAAAATCCTTTTTTTTCCTTGACGATTTGATAATGTTTACACTTGGTAATATGACATTGATAGTCTTAAAGCGTTGTTGATGGCACAGTTATATTGCACTTAAGAATAAAAACTTTCAGACCTCTTATTATTTTTATGGACTTGATTAGAATGATAATTTCAAAATTAACACCCAGATTTTAAAAAAAACCGTTTCATCTTCTCTTTCGATTGGCAACTCTCAAGTCTTTAACTATTCAGAGTGGACAATCTAATTTTTACCACAATTTGATATTGCCATTGACCATAAACCCACCGCTTATAAATAGTTTGTTTTTTTTAGAGATCGGGAAATGCCTCGTCTTGAAACTAGAATTTGCTCTGATAGGCCAGATCCTTGACCTGAAGAGTGGCTGATAGGCACTATCTCTCCCCCCCCCCCCCCCCCCGCCCTTTCCCAAACCAACAAAACAAAACAAACAACAAAAACAAACTAAACATAACAAAATAAATATTTGTCCTTAGTGCTGCCACTTCTCTCCCTTCAGCTTTACCATTTAATTTATTATCCCCCTTTGCTCGCTATGTTTGCAGAGGCATTGTTGAATCTTACACGATAGAGCACAATTAATTTGTAATGAAGCATTCTTTTGTAACGCTTCACGTCAATGGCATTATGGTTTTATGGCAGTCTGACATTCACCCCCCCCCCCCCCCCCCCCCCAATCATGATCGTTATATTATCATCTATCGGCCTGGCTTGGCTGTTCTGCTGCAGCCTTCGTTTGGACAAATCTCTCAGGAATAAACAACTCGCAGATCCTTATTAATAATTCACAAATAATAAAGGGTGAACAGGCTGTGATACGGGGAAAATAATTAAATGATCAAAGGGACAGTTCAAAAGATTCGAATACAGATAAAATGTGACAGCACTTTAGACGCATGATTAGACTATGATATGTTCGAACGTGTGCTGCGTCTGCATTTCTCGAACTTTCCCTGTTTGAACCAAGAAAAAAAACCCCAAAAAAACAAAAACAAACCCCACTCTAGAAATTTGAACCGTTTTAGAGGGGAATACTCACTCAATGTTCTCAAAACGCTTTACAAGAGATCCCAAGCCAACCACGTCACAGCATGCAGGACAAAACAAGACGCTTATAAGGCGCTATTAAAGTTTAGGAAATAGCTGGATTTGGATTATTTTTGAAAGTTTTTCTGAAATCTTGGATAATTTCGGTCAGTTACACAAAACCAAAAACAAACAAACAAACAAACAAACAAACGACAATTAATTTAATTTTTGAGAAAAAAAAGAAGAAAGAAATGAGATAAAGAACAGGGAGGAAAAATCATTGAGATTTCTTCTCGTTTTCCCTACGGAACTGATCGTTGTTTTATCTGTATTGGTTCACGTCAATAGCTTAACGGTTTTTTAATGGCAGGATGACATTTGGTTGCCATCGCTATCATTGTGCTTGGTTGCTCTGCTCCACTCCTCATTGTTAGTTGCCTTTGATTGGATTGGACAACCATCATCTTTCTGATATAAATAACTCGTGCTTGGATGTATTTATTTGTAGTTCACAAATACCCAATACAACAGGAGGAAGAGAAGAGCCTGTTGCAGTGATACGGTTTAAATAATGAATGATCACGTGACAGTTGTTGGGGTTTTTGAATGAATAGGATAGATTATGTTCAAAGAGTGGCATTGTTTTATATTATGTGTGGTGGGTATTTTTGATCGAACTCGTAACCTTGTCTGCATTTCTATGGCGGTTTTACCCTAAAGCAGGGGTTCTAATAAGGAAAACAAAACAAAACAAACCCAACAAAACAAACAAAAACTAAACGAATTTAAAAAAAACAACCCACAACTAAACATAAACAAAAAAAAAAAAAAAACCAAAAAAAAAACATGAAATTAAAAAAAAACACTACTATAGAACCCAAAAAATGACACCCCCCCCCCCCCCCAGAAAAAACAAAACAAAACCAAAAAATTGAAAAATAAAATAAAAGAAAACCCACTAAAGAACCAACCCGTCCGAGTACGTTTATGTTGCGCAATATCCACTTAATTTCCTCAAAACACTTTAAAAGGGGTCCAACGCTAGCAACAGGAACGCGTAACTGTTTGAGGAAACATTAAATTACGCCTTTAGTGTTTAGCAGAGACAATGCAGCGGCCAGAATAATATGTTGTTATGTGGTATACTTATACTGCTCTCTTTGTGAAAGAGTTAAATAACTGTGTAATTGAATGTAAGCTTCAATTTAATATACGAAAACAGATAAAATAGACGTTTCGGATTTCCCATTTATCAACAAGATATTACCCAGTATTCTTTGTGAAAGAGATGAGCTAAATTCAAGTAAATAATGGAAGATACTGTGGTTTGAAAGTTAAAAAAAAAAAAAAAAGAAAAGTCTTTCTCACGTTAAATACAAGAGATTACGAGAAGTTGGCATCTTCTTTTATTATCTTATCTCAACGGTTGGAAACCCATCCTTACATTCTTTCCCCCCCCCCCCCCCCCCAATATTACATATGTTGTCACGTAATACCGTGTTTATTACTCTATCCCATTACCAGTAATGCTCACTCGTTGTTTGTTTATAAATACTTTGTGAATGGAGGAATCGTTGTTGTAATTCAATAACACTGATGGTATCAAGAGTCATGTCAGACCAGACCTGTCTGTTGAATATAATAAATAAAAACAAAAGCAAATAAATTTAAATATAAAATCCAACAAATTGAAACTTAAAACGACAACCCCCCCCCCCCAAAAAAAAACAAAAAAACAAAAACAAAACACAAAAAAACAAAACAAAACAAGAAACCGCCCTCCTCCCCCCCCCCCCCCCCCCCAAAAAAAAAAAAAACCCAAACAAACAAAACAAAATAAAATAAAAAACAAAACAAAAATAACAAAACAAAACAAAACAAACAAACAATAATAAAACCTTTTAAAATAAAAATGTAAACCAAAAAAAAAAAGGAAATAAACTATTCCCCCCCCCCCCTTTGAAATAAACAAAGCAAAACAAATAAACAACAACGACGGTACTGTAGTACTTAATTTGATTTTTAATACCTCGACATTTTGGACAGGAAGGACAATCTTGTATTGGAGAAAAAAAACCCAAAAAACCCCACACACAAAAACAAAACAAAACAAAACAAAACTAAAAAAACAAAAACAACAAACGAACAAAAATCAAACCTTTTTAAATAAAAATGTAAACCCAAAAAAAAAGGAAATAAACTATTCCCCCCCCCCCCCCTTGAAAAAAACAAAGCAAAACAAATAAACAACAGCGACGTTACTGAAGTACGTAATTTGATTTTTAATATGTCATTTTGGACAGGAAGGACAATCTTGTATTAGAGAAAAAAAAACAAACCTAAAAAACCCACACAAAAAAACAAAACAAAAACAACAAACAAACAACAACAAAAAATAAACAAACAAACAAAACAAACAACAAGCAAACAAAAAATAAATAAAAAATATATAATTAAAACAAGAAGAGAGAGAGAGAGAGAGAGAGAGAGAGAGAGAGAGAGAGAGAGAGAGAGAGAGAGAGGTGCTTAAAATACTAATATTATATACGACTATGTGAATGAGAATGTATGACTTCCTGTTATGACTGACTGGATATAAGGAAGTAATAAAGAGATCAGATATGTAATTATGAATTTAGATTTATTTACTAATTGTTTTGCCATACGTATTAAAGCTCTTATTATTCTTAATATTTTCTCTCTCTCTCTCTCTCTCTCTCTCTCTCTCTCTCTCTCTCTCTCTCTCTCTCCTCTCTCTCTTTCTCCTATTCTTTCTCTCTCTCTCTCTCTCTCTCTCTCTCTCTCTCTCTCTTCTCTCATCTCAAACCATGGCGTCATATTATTGCGACAACAATAATTGTATTTATTAAGAAAATCAAGACCAGAATGAATAATACCTACCAAAACAAGTAACGTCCACTCCCCCAAAATCACTTAAAAAAACAAAACAAACTTGTGTGTGTGGGTGTGTGGGGGGGGGGGGGGCGGGTTGTGGCATGATAAGGCAACTTAGTTTATATTATATCGATATATCAAGATGACCCATATCCTGTCAAAGTGGAAAAGTCTTAATCCCGAGACCCTCGAAGTCCGACTCCTCAAAGCAGTTATGAGGTAATCTTAATTAATCGATATCATTTTATGAAGTAAACGTTTTATGGCCAATTTAAAAAAAAAAAGAAGAAGAAAAAGGCAAACCAAAAATTACAACCAAAAAAAAAATTCCCAAAAGAAAAAGAAATTTAAAAGAAAAGAAAAAAAAAGAATAGAAAAAAAAAAAAGCAAACCAAAAAAACAAAAACAATAACAAACAAACAAAACATGAAACTAAACAAAACAAGCAAACAAACCAACAACAAACAGATGTTTTAAAAGATTGATAAAACAAAACAACGATACAAAATTTGTAATATGATTTATCAAATTTACAGCAACGCTGCCTCAGGCGAGAGTGAATCCACGTCCTCCTTTCCTGATGATATTATGTGTCCGGTTCCACACCCTTTCTTCATGTTCACTTTTTCGCTTTTTGTTCGCCTCTTCTGGTTTGAGGGCCTAACAAATTTAATGTCGTTTGCAACGCGTTGGGTCAAACCAGCCATATTATTCCATGATCGTTGCACCCCCCCCCCCCCCCTCCCCTTAAAAAAAGTACTCGTGGAATGAAACGCGTTAAAACATTTGGCCGGAAAACTCATCCTTCAAATATCGATCCATTTAAATGAATCGCATCTTGAGAAATAAAACAAAACAAAACAAACAAAAAACGATCAAACCTGGGACCTCAATGTCCGAGATTTTTTTGAGAGTATTATTCTCTATATCACCCATCCGGTCATTTGATCGTTTACGTATCGCTTGTTTGTTTGTTTTTTTGTTTTTTTTTTTTTTTGTTTTCAAAACGAGACGCCCAGTCCGCGCGGTGTTCTGTTACGGATCTACCTACCTACATTGATAATCTCATCACTTGAGGAAAGCTGATGCCTGTTTTGTCGTTTTTATGGTTACGATCTTGGTATTGATTCGTGCCGCGTTACCCTGACTCATTGATCACATGGCTGCTTTTGGCTTCGTCGTTGTTGTTGTTCGTTCCGCTGATGGTGATAGAATGTAATGTTAGCCGTTTGAATTTGTCGGCGTACGGATGGTATCAGTATCAGCACTAAGTAGTAAGTAATGTTGCAATCTTGATGATGATGATGATGATGATGATGATGATGATGATGATGATGATGATAGATAGATGAATAGTGAATGATGATAATAATATAAAAATAATAATGATGTGATATGATAATATGATGATGATAAATATGATGATGATGATGATGATGATGATGATGATGATGATGATGATAATAATAATAATAATTGAGCTATGTAGCGCGATATCGACTAAACGTGCTCAAAGCGTTTTACAAAGGGTCCCTGGCCAACAGCAACACTTTACATTTAGGACGAGACATGACGCCTGTTAGGCGATATTACAATGTTTTTCGGACAGAGACAACGCTGAGAGAATGTGATGTTGGTATTCATTTGTCGATAAAGCTCTGAATAGGCAGGCTGTTTTTTTTTTTTTTATTCTGGGGATGCCTTTTTCCCTTGTATTTTTCTCTCTGTTTTGTCTGACACTGTTTCTGATCTTTTCTTACACCAGTGCCTGCATCCTAAATTGACACCTGTTTATTTGCCGTCTTGTATGGCGTGCCGGGAGATGATTTAGCAGCTGTGGTGGTTGTGTGGCGGTGGTTGTAGGTGAATGAATGAATTAAAAAAAATCAATGGATCAACGAATACACGAATGAATAAAATTAATGAGGTAGACAATATATGAATAAATTAATTGACTGAATGAATAAATAAATAAAGATATCCTATCGACAATAGTCTTAATTTCAAATACATATACTATTCTTTTAAGGGCTTTGCTTTTGATGGGCATTCCTGCTTTTCAGGTGTTTTGACTTTGTTTGTACAAAGGCCGCGGTGTTCGATCATTGGCAGAAAAAAAGGAAAAAGAAGGTGTGTGTGTGGGGGCTGAGGGTGAGACGACCAATTTCACTGAATTGTAGAAAAAGTTTTGTTTTTTTTCCCCTTAGTGTTAACGGTTAGGACAACTTGGGGACCTTCATCACCATAGACTCCAAGGCTATGGAAACGAGTCCGATTATAAAGTTGAACAAGACATCGGAAATACAGTAATATTGTATTCTCTTTTCAAGACTAGATGTTGATACTCACTCAGCCAGCTACTTTGCTATTCCAGTACCAATCGCTTACGAATTACTGATTTATTGGTTCTTTTCAATCGGGTGAAATTGCTATAATTGCCATTGCCTTGCGCTGGCAAATGCCTTTTTTTTTTCATTTCGGCCAAATTAAGCTTTAACTACAAATTTATATTGATCGATTGAAATAACCATTACTTTCCTAAAAATCGAGAAAAAAAAATATGTAAAAAATGTTTCGTCAGAGCTCGGACATGTTGCGAGCGACAATGATTTGGGTTTGATTTCGTTTATACAAGGTGAATGTAGGCGACATACGTTTGTATTTTCGGGTTTTCGTTAGAAGAGAAGCGTTTTTTTTTTTTTAAATCGATGAATAGCACGATTAAAACGCTTAAGTGTTATGATTTATTATTAAGTAGCTGCATACCTCATAAGATTTATAATTTGTTAGACATTTTCTCTTTTCTTTTCCTTTAAAAAATAATTTTTCATTAACTTAAGCAAGAGTGCAAATCATTTTTTGTTTTGTTTTCTTTTATCTTGTTTGGAACCCCCCCCCCCCCCCCTTAATAAATACATAAATGATGAATTGATGCCTGTGGTAGGTAGAACGGTGTACATATTCCTCCATGATATTTTTATGTTCATGATATATCTATCTGCCCCATGAAATATTGCCAGCTTATTACCGGCAAAGTAATAATCGTGTTGATAGACTGTTGATGCTGTTGGAGAGTTAGTTTATGGCACTGGGGGTATATTCTGTGGACTGGTGCTGTGGGACGCGAAGGAAGACACCATAAGGGCTATTTCCGTAAGTGGTATGCATTATTCATGGTGATTGCCGACATTGTGGTCGGGCTGGTAATCGTGGTGTTGGTAGTGTTAATAATGGTGAAAGCAGGGCTGCTAACTTCCGATATTTGATTTTCAAAACCGATGTTGTCTTGGTAGGAAAATTTAATGACGCCAGATCGGCGGATCAAAATTCTGAAGTCTAGATGGGAACTTTGCACACCATGATTTATTTAATTTTGGGCGGATCAGAGATCTGATAGACGACAGTTTTGATTCCGCCAAAATTAAATAAATCATGGTGCAAATAGAGTTTTGATCCGTTGATCGTGAAAATCGAGACTTCAGAGGTTTGATCCGCCGATAATCGATATATTATTGAAACAGATTGCGACGATGCACTATATTGATGTATAGTACTCTCTGTATTGGGATATTTTCCTATATTTATCTTTATGATCGTATACTATTTTTATGCCAATCTGCCCCCTGTCAAAATTCGGACTTTTGCATTTCTAATAATCTAATTTTACTCGCTCAATGGATGCAATAGTTACCTGTTAACGGCTATTTTGTCATCCATTACTTCTAAGGAATAAGAAAAAATATGACTTCATAATATTGTTTCTGAGTGTTTGGATCCTGTTTAAGTAAGATGTTTATTATCATGTAATATTGGAAATAAAACCCCGCAAGCTCAGGGGCATTTCTTGCATGTGAAGATTTTTTTCTTCTTACATATTTCGGTCACAGAGAGAAAGAGAAAGGAGAGAGAGAGAGAGAGAGAGAGAGAGAGAGAGAGAGAGAGAGAGAGAGAGAGAGGGGGGGGGGGAGAGGCATTGGAAGAAAGAGGGGGGGGGGGGGCAAAAGATTCTGTTTTTTGTTGTTGTTTTTTCGTTATTACGATTTGGCATGCCTTTTAAGTGAGAAATGCACGGGTAATGATAACATCGTCGTCATGACTATGTGAATTAGCTTTAGGATGTTTTACATTGGGTTGCTATTGTTATCTTTTCTTTCATACGTAATCTAGAGGAATACACTTGATGCCTTGTGTTATCTATCTGTCATTGTCACTATCGTTAGTTTTATCACTTTCAACGAGGGGCCCATTTTCTCTGTCATTGTACGTGACTTTATCGTTAGTGTTTAACTGGCCGTTTTCTTTTAACGGAGCGGATGTGTTTGTTAACTTAGCGAAAAAGGATAAAATATTCAGAGGTCAGTTAATATTTAATGTTTGTATTTCGTTGATCAAAATGATTTGAGCCAATGATTTTTTTTCTCTTATAATATTTCGTTTCAATTTTATGTTAAAGTTCCTTCCTTTTTATAAAGATTAATTTGTTAAAAAGGTATCAACAAGACACATATTTCATGGGGATTTCGGCACTTTTAAATCAAGTCATTTCCAATGGGCAAGGTTTACTGAGGAATAAACAAGAAGTACTTTATTCATGCTTTTTGACAACAGGGATTTGCCTCTCATTATTCTGTTGTTGTTGTTGTTTTTTTCATTTTCATCAGTTCTTCCGATTGTTATCATTAACTTTTATCCTTCACCCTCCCCATTATTAAATGGCAATTTATTATCCACATGACTTTAAGAATGATTACTCTAAAACATAATATTAGCTCTCATATACCCGATATAATACCCTGGTCTCTCCCATACGCATACACACGTACATCTCTCTCTCTCTCTCTCTCTCTCTCTCTCTCTCTCTCTCTCTCTCTCTTTCACTCCATCTCTCCCTGTCCCCCCCCTCTCTCTCTCTTTTTTTCTCTCTCTTTCTCTCTCTCTCTCTCTCTCTCTCTCTCTCTCTCTCTCTCTCTCTCTCTCTCTCATATGCACAGACATACACACGTACGTACACACAAATAAACAAACCCCATACCACCGGCGTTGTAATGTATACACACCAAAACAAACACCGGCTGATCGAAGCAAACAGGTGCTCGTTTCTCTCTTTCAATGAATATTATGTATTATGCATTATTATTATTATTATCATAAGTTACGTGTTTTCATGTCATTGTCCATCTATCCACGCTAATTCATTACCGATTATTTCTACTACCGCTTGAAAGAAGCCAAGCGAGTAATTCTATCCAGCTAGAATAATAAGGCAATCAAATCTGCCTACATACAGTTTAGTCCGCACTAAATCAACTCTTTTAAAGGCAACTTTCGTTTGAAGTCAACACTCGGTAGGTTCTGCTTCTTTCTGACAAAATATATCGATGGTCAACGGACCAAATCTCTGAAACCCCGAATCAAAACTCTGAAGTCTACATATCTAGCTTTCGCACCATAATTTATTTAATTTTGGGCGGATCAGAGGTCTTATCTGCCCAAAATTAAATAAATCATGGTGCGAAAGCTCGTATGCAGACTTCAGAATTTTGATCCTGACAATCGAGACTTCAGATATTTGATCCTCCTACCATTGATATAACATTCTTTTTGTTTAATTTTGGCTAGAAACGTTTGATTTCAAATATGGATCGATTAAACTGGCCTTCAATTTTTCAAAGTCTCAAAATTTATACTTCTTCGATTGTCAGAATGCTATGGAGTGGCCTCGCTTAAACGTCAACAAAATATCACTCTTCCGGAGTTTTGCCTTTAAGCGGACTGTGTGTAATGTTCCAGCAACAGCATCCAAAATGACATTTTTAAAACTCTCACTTCATTCGTCAGGATCTGATAAGCGATATCGGGGCGGATATAGAGTTGTTTCGTAGATAATCCTCATGCAACTTTTGTTATTATCCGCTACCAACGTCGACACAATATTTTGCAGGTCTGATATCGAGACACAATTATGGACCCGTTTTAACATTGTTGTAATGGACACAATTTCACGTTGGTTTGAGAGTATTTCCATTACAACAATGAGGCCGTAATAATTTGGGTTATCAGAGCTGCAACATAAAGTACACGTCGGCCGCAATAGAAGCCGAAATTAGCTACAGGTCTGGTGACAAATTGCACGCTGCAGATGCAAAGGCATAGCAGGACAACTTGTGAACACGATCGTTTTGATTCCAATAATTATTACTGTGGATGATTAGCTTCAGACTTTTAGATGAAAGTAACGAATAGGAAATGATGTTGTGTAAGACCCAGGAGAGTGGTCAGTTAACAGGGAGTCCTGTTCCATTGGCTTATTATAGGGAGGTGTTACGTGGTCGATGTAAGAGCACCATGGCATGCTTCGACACGAAAGCCTAGATTGAAGCTGTATTTAATAATTTTGTCCAAGCTGAGAACAGAAAACAACATAAAACATTAAATATTATCACTCTACCCCCTCCCCACCGTCGTTGTCATAATCATCGTCATCGTTGGTGTCACTACCACCACCACCACCATCATCATCATCATCATCATCATCATCATCATCATCATCATCATCATCGTCGTCGTCGTCGTCACCATCATCATCATCATCATCATCATCATCATCATCACCACCACCATATCGATAACACTCCTCCATCAACACTCCTCCCTCCAGTCCTCCCTCCCACTCATCACGCCGTTCTGTTCCATCTTTGTCATCAGATCAAGACTCTCATCACTTCCATCCCCTGATATTATTGTTATTGCCGCCAGCCATGGCGATGCTTGTCCGCCCATGTACGACTTCCGCTCAACTTGTCATTATATTATCATTATTTTTTATTTTAGTTTCTCACTCTCAACCCCCCCCCCCCCTCCCAACTCACTACCCACTTCCATACTTCTAAAAGCTATATAAAATCATCTTGGTTGTTATAGCCGTACATACTCTTGTGACATTACCCACCGAACAATCGGAGTGGAATGAATGAATGGATGGATGGATAGATGAATTGGTGGATTGAATGAATGAATGAATGAATGAATGAATGAGAAGATGGACGAATTGGCGGATGGACGAATGAATGAATTAATGAATAAGTAAATGAATTAATGAATGGATGGATGGATGAATGAATGAAAGATTAAATAGACAAATTGACGCGCGGACGAATGAATGAATAAATAACTAAATAATAAATAAAAGAATGAATGGACGAATGAATGAATGAATGAGAAAAGCTCTGACCATTGTGAACAAAGGTTATTTTTTTTTTATAGACTAGGGGGCGGGCGGGAAGGGGGGGGGGGGGGTAGTCATTCATGATCACATTCAATAAACTTTGAACTTTGAATAAAAACTAATGATAAAGAGCAACAATGCAAATGGATCTGATATTATGTAGGAGGCATAGTTGAAATTCGAACGAACCTTTGTCAGTCAACTGTTGCGGTGATACGTTGAAGTCTAAATGCCAACATGTTGATTTGACTTTTATAGATCAAAACTGACTGTCAGCTCCAATTTCTGTTGACTTTTTGCCTCTGATGTTATTTATTAGAAAGATATCGAAACTTTTTTACCCCCCCCCCTCATCCTCTCTCTCTCTCTCTCTCTCTCTCTCTCTCTCTCTCTCTCTCTCTCTCTCTCTCTCCCCCCCCCCCCCTCCCTCCCCTTCTAATGACTATTTTCTTCTCCATGACTCCACCCAATCTTCAATTCTTTGTCACCTCGTAGATGACTCACCTCCCCTTTCTCTCACTCGCTCACTCACTGTTCTTCACACATTGTTTCTTTATTTAGAATCAGGAGAAGCCATGTCCGGTACAACCTGTCTATTATTGTAACATTATGGTTGTTTTTAACAAGTGTGTGTGTGTGTTAGTGTGTGTGTGTGTGTGTGTGCGCGCGCGCGCGTTGTTTGCTTTGTTGAGTTGTGTATGTGTGTGTTTGTTTGCGTGTGCTGGTCCTCCAAATTCTTGTCAATCAGTCTTACTCCCTGCCAGACGCCAACGAGTAGCTTTTTATCATAAAGACCATCTTGCTTAGCCTCCGTCAACAATGAATGAAATGTATGATTAATAAAAATAATTTAAAATTGAGCCTTTATATAGCGCACTATCCACTAAACGTGCTCAAAGCGCTTTACAACAGTCCCTGACCAACAGCAAAACGTAACGTGTAAAGAACGTGTCATGACGCCTTTTAGGCGATATTGCTTTTCCTACGGGGACAACGCTGTTAACGGCCAGGTACTCATTTTACACCTGAGTACGATAAGAGAGTGTGAGCGTGTGAGCCTTCTCCAAGGACTCAATTCAAGCATGCGCTTGACGAATCCAGGACCTTCCGATCCGAAAGCGAGTGTCGTACCACACGCCCTCATATTATGATGGGTGCAGCGTGTTCAGTGCTGCCAGTTTGGAATTTAAATGGTAATTTCCAAGAATTTAGTTGGAGCCGGTATTCATTAATAAATTTAATTGGCGTGGGTCACTAAACGTTGTTATTCTTATTCTTTTGCCCGGATGGACATTTTTGGGCATCGCACCGGCAGATTGTTGGACGTTGGGATCTGCTTTGACTGTGTTCTGTTTGAACTTGTACACGTCTTCTCTCTCTCTCTCTCTCTCTCTCTCTCTCTCTCTCTCTCTCTCTCTCTCTCTCTCTCTCTCTCTCACACTCACACACACAAATTAATTATCATTTGCCTTTGGTAATCTCTTTTGAAATAATAATATAAAATTGTGAGTGGATCAAGTACCATTTCCGTTTAGAGTCGTTTATGGTCTAAAAATAAATAAAATGTAAATACATTTGCATATTATCATCAAGTGTTTTCTTGTTAAACAAAAAAAAAAAAAAACCCCAAAAAACAACAACGCAGGAAAAATAATAACAACAACATCAACGACGACGACGACGACGACGACGACGGCATCAACAGTAACATCGACAGCAACAACAACAGCTTAATGATATCCTATTATTATCCATTGCATTTGGTATAGTTTTTATCGTCTGATCTCTGTTTTAAAAATAATATATAATATTATATTTCCACAGATGATTCAACTAGCTTTATCACCATGACAACAATGGACGCACCCTAAAGCCAAGGATGGGCATCTCTCTGGACTGACGTAATACATGAGGCCTTTTTACACTTTATTATTTTGAATTCGTATTAAGGAATTGTGTAATTGTAATGTGTTGTGTTCAGGTTATCATTCGCCAGTGTAATCCTTTACCGGTCAAATAATTATAATTTGTTACGATGTGTTAGAATCTTTTCATGTGTTCGAGTTGATGAAAAATTAATTGAAACAAAGTCGTGGAGGATTTCAGACCTGACACTTATATAGGTTTAATCGGTATAGAGCGACTTATACATATATGCAGGTCTGACATCCGGACCCACTTATGGGCCTAGTTTAACTTTGTTGTAATGGACAATATTTTGCGCCATTATTTGACATTTCCATTACAACAACGAACCCATCAGCAATTGGGTTAGCAGACCTGCAAATAAGTTCACGTCGGTATAGACAGAAAAAAAAACAAAACAAAGACAAATAAAAATGTAAAAAACAAACAAAACAAAACAAAACAACCCCCCCCCCCAAAAAAAAAAAATAAACAACAAAAAAAAACCCCAAACAATTTTAAAGAATTATGGCCAGAAACTCGTTCTTCTTTAAAACAACCCTTGTCTCATCTGGCCAAAACCCCTAAGACCTGGGATTTCAGAAGTTCCATGTTTGATAAAGTTCCATGTTTTAGAGTGTTCGACAAGATGAAAATCGTTTTAATCGATTGATATTTGAAGGACGGTTATTATGGCCAAAAAAACATAAAAAATTACTTTTCTTCTGAGTACGACAGAATTGAAGTAAAGTCGTGGAAATATTCAGAACGGTCACTTGTACATATTCAATCGATTGTACACTTATTTTAGAGGTCAATAATTTGACCAAAGTTGGATGTTTAGCTCGCTTCAGGGACTTTTAAAGATACCAGTTGGTTTGGTATGAGAGATATTGTAGTTATTTTATACCCTGAAATGAATATATTATTCTGTTGAAACTTAACAACACTACAGGATTTCTAACGCATTTGAAAATGACAGTGTTTATTAATAAGGGTGATAGATAAATCATGCAGTTTAGGATTACTCAAATATTATTTCCTTCAAACTATGGGGAAAATTACGTGCATCCAGATATTTTACAGCGACCTGTCGGAGACCTGGGAGTTATCGAGCAGAC
This sequence comes from Berghia stephanieae, assembly GCF_034508935.2. Lineage (NCBI taxonomy): Eukaryota > Metazoa > Mollusca > Gastropoda > Nudibranchia > Aeolidiidae > Berghia > Berghia stephanieae. The sequence continues at coordinate 54,143,271 of NC_088363.1, read as the reverse complement.
GCAGCTGCTAATTATTTCGAAAAAGTGATATGACGTGTCGAATAATAAATTAAAATGGCTCTGCATATAGAAGGATTAAATTTGGATTACGGAGATCAATTTCCAATAATTTACCCTTCTTCTCATATCACAAGAAATGACATGTTCATACGGATACGTCTGATTGTGATCAATACTTTAAATGCCAAATTTATGAGCTGTTACCTGCAACTATTTATCCACTTCACTCGGTGCCAAGTGGCACGTACGGCCTCTGTTTACAGTCCACATTCCTCCTCCCTGTGAACGACTGTGGTCGACTTGTACTTATTTTTCCATGTCTGACAAACCACTTCATTGTTATGACTTCGTTGTTGCAATGGAAATATTATCAAACCTACGCAATAACCTACGCAATCTGTTTTGTTACATACAAGGGTCCCGATAGCTCAGTTGGTAAAGCATTCGCTTCGCACGCAAATGGACCAAGGTCAATCCCGGGTGCAGTCGAGTTTTTTTCTCCTCTGAATCCCTGTTCACCCAGCAGTAATTGGGGAGCTAGGTCTGTTAGCTCTGGCAGAAAGTACTTTGCGATAGACTAGCGTCCTATCAAAAGGGTAACAAGCAATTGCTAATGTCTGTTTCACGTTGTAGAAACCGATATAAACTCCGGATCAATGGGCCTTATACTTATAGCTCTTAAAGATACTACGTAAACTGTTTATTAATTACACAGAAACGCTAAATCAAGCCCAACATTTCTTTCGGTCATCATGCTTACAATGAAATATGTGCACGTATGGGCAGTGTTCCCTTCCTGTCTGACCAACCCAGTGCCATCCATCTATCCAACGTCTTTAATTAATTTTTGGCTATAGAATTTGGCAACTCTGGTAAGGATAAGAATAAATCTACACGAAAAGAGCATTGTAGGTAAATGATTATTATACCTTAATACTTCAACCGACGTATATATACAGGATTTGGCAACTCTGGTTAGGATAAGAGCATTGTAAATTTCTATATCTTTAATTTTACCGACAATCTTGCCGTGCACGGATAAACTCATTTTTTGTCTTTTTTTTTTCATAGTGCCAAGACCTTTTTAAATCTTCTTTTCTTTTGTTAATATAAACCAAGTGGCCCCATCTACAAGAGGATTCTATGTAGACTTAACTTTAAGGCTTTTTGCGCTTTGGTAGGTCATCTTTATCTGTCGACATATGATAATGAAATTTTGGGCCAAAATTAAAAATTTTAAACAAGTGTTTAGTCATTTTACGGTAGACTTGATAGTGTGATCTTTCTTGTCAAACTGACAAGATCCGTTAAGAGGGGATTACAACTTTTAACCCTTAACGGCGAGACAGCTTTTTTAATCCAATCAAATTTAATATCTCCCAATATTCAAGGTTGTTATGACTACGGACCTAACCCTTTTTTTTTTTGAGGGAGCAGAAATGAATCCCACGTTATTGCATCGCTATAATTGCTCTGTTGGTGGAATAAAAGTAAAAGGATAAAGTGTGTGGTTTGGTAGGAATGAAGTGAAACCTCGGTCGCTTTAGGGTTAATATGACACAGCGGGGGTTAGCTCTCTCATTATTCTGTCATTTATTTTTCTCCCTCCTAATAGGGTTCAATAGTCGTGACGTCACTTCCCTCGTAATGGCGCATAGTAACTTAGTAACTGGTTCTAAACTATCGGAACATTGGCGGACGCCCTTATGAAATACTTCTCCGACGAGCAAGAAAGTGTATCCAGAGGAGAAAAACATCGTGTTTTGACTTTTATACAGTCTAATCACATGACACGTGAAAAAGTTCTACCAGCATGAAGAATAAAAAGTACCGATTTTCTTTATTTATAACCAAGCTGCTCATTGCTGGGCGGACGTTACATCAGACTATTGAATCCTATTCAGAGCTCTGATCTGACGCATGTCCGAAGATATTTTAGTCACTTCAAGACATATTATCTATCTGTACTCGTCTTTGAATGACGTAGACCCTTTCACAACCCACTGCTTTTTTAAAACTCATATTTTTGTAGAACTAATCCTACAGTGATAGAACAACAGGATTTGTTTATTGCTTAAATTACTCCACACGACATATCCACGCGTGTGACGCTTACGTATATACACATAAGTAATCATATCTGTACTCGAATATTATGTTTAAAATTAGATCTATATCTAACTTTGGATTAATGTGTTTGGAGAATAATTCTTTATAGGTTTGGTAAGATTTTATTCTAAATTTATCTTATTGAAAATGTTTGTTTTTCAGTCATAACTAGATAAATTGGAATTCATTCTCTTTATTGTTAATTCAATGCATTCTTCAAAGGACCCGTCGCATGCCTTTTACCGTCATTAAATTTGTTCTGTTGGATCGTGTAACATTTTTTTCATTATAATTATTTTTAATTCCTTTTGTCTTATTTCGCACTCTTTTGGTTTATAATATTTTTTATTTTGTTGTGTTAAAAAAAAAATATTCTCATCTTGGATTATAATTAGCATATGCTAATCTTGTGTGGGTAAAAATCAAATGAAAAAAACGATAACATTCCACCAATTAAAACAATGATTATTTTTTCATTTACATTTCATTTAATGACATCATCACGACAACGTCACAGAATAATGTTGTTTGTTTCCTGTGATATAAATAGTTGACACTCATCACATAGGCAGCAAAAAGCCAATACGCTTTGTGATAGCAAAAAAAAAAAAAAAATTGCCACTTAAGTATCGGGCAGCATATCGAACAACAATGACTGTTTTGTTCTTATCATTATTCGTGTAAAAACTGAAATAAATGCAACATGAATAGTAACAACAATAACCGGCTATACAACGGAGTGAATAATAACATTGACGATAACGAAGATAATGCCTCGTCGGATATGAACGAGGTGGATTTTGACGATGGCGTGGTGAGCAATGGCAAACGGAACGGCGTGGGCAGAGGTGGAGGAGGAAGCGCCGACTTCGACAAAAATGGCGAAGCGGACTCCTCCTCGATGCAGGGCAGCCCCATGTCGACCACCACCGTAGCGGATAAGGACAACATCACGGGCGAAGAGGACGAGGATGGAGCGCCCAAGAAGAAGAAAAAGACGAAGCAGTTGAGCAAGTCGGCTTCGATGAAGCTGATGATGGATCGGAAGAAGCTGGCCCAGTACATCGGGGAAGGGGAGGTGCTCGTGCCCGTCCCCAGGGCCAGGCGAAGGGTCAAAGGTGGTGACCTTGGATACATGGTGAAACGAGGGCACGCTGTGGTCCGCTACATAGACAAGGACGGCGTTGTTTACAATCCCTCAGGTGAGTACAACAACATCATCATCATCATCATCATCGTCGTCGTCATTATCATCGAAATCATCAGCGTTGTCATGATAATAATTACCACCACCACCACCACCACCACCATCATCATCATCATCATCATCATCGTCATCATCATCATCATCATCATCATCATCATCATCATCATCATCATCATCGTCATCATAATAATTATGTAAATTCTCAGTCAATTAACTGAAATTAGTCAATTCGTCAAATTCAAATATTTTAAAAAAGGTAAGAAAGAAAGAATTCATGAATCGTAGTCGAATGATTGTAAAGTAATTAGGAATGTTCCATAGCGCTACGTACAGCTCATGGGCCGTTTATATTAACGATAGACATATTAGCAAGGCTTAGCGACACTTTTTAGAATTGCCGTCTCTGAACACATCCCAGTGTGTGACTGGGTGGAGATCCTGACCTCCCATAGTGGGCAGGGAGGTACATACTGTGTCTTCTATCCCCCTATGTCTGTTTTCCAACATGCTTTCTGTCTTTGTCTCTGAATGAGATTACTTGGTTTTGTCCTGGCACTGGCCGGAATCCTAGCTGGGAGGGAAACAGTCAAATGCATAGTTATTGTTTTGGGAGATGATATTTTTTTCCTTGTAAATCATCTCTCTGTAATGTATTATTATTTTTATTTTGAATGTATAATGTAAGCATTTGAGTGTGTTCCTCTTTGTTGGATTTTGTGCTTGTGTCTGGATGAGACTTGTAGGTGGTTTCAAACTAAGTACATTGGTGGTATGCTCTTGGAATCTACATCTGATCCCTATTTGTTCTCAATTCCCCTTTGTCTTTTTCTTGGGTGCTTTAATTGTAATTCGAGAACTTTTTACTATCCCATTTTCTTCCTTTTTACTGGTGCTGATATAACCTAAATGTGTTGCAAGCGCCGTAAAACCCTTAAAAACAAACAAACAAACAAAAACAAACATCCCAGTGTATTTTCACACAACCTTCGTGAAATTATTTCTTCACTTTCCAGACCTGTCGTGATCCCAATGGTAGCCAATTTAAATGAGCCGCTGAGCGATAAATTTCACTGTTTCGTCTTAGCCAAAATTGACCACATTTACCGGGAGGGAAGTAAAAGTATGAAAAAACTAAAATGCGAAAGCCGGAAGTGCGTTATATAGACACCTTCAAATCGAAAGTTAGGGATTGCCACAGTACATCTCGATTGCCTCACATTGTAAACAAACCGTTTCAAGTTTCCTCACTGATTGGGTACCTAATTATAAGGAACAATGGTAAGTAGCCTAATTAATTCTCGCGCAAATTAGTTTTATGCCATTGTTTTGCTCAATCGAGCTTGTTGTTTACTATTTATTTCGAATCTTTGGATTTTTCCGATACGACTACGACGAATTAATTGGAATTAACTGGAAATTGATTTTAGACTAACGATTATAAACAAGGAATACATCGAGATTAGAAAGCAGTTTCATATTTGCCATAATAATCAACCAATTGATTGTGGGCAATCAAAGGAAGAAGAATTACGAAGAGTTTCAGTCAATTTTTATAGTGCTCATTTACATGTCTATAATTACCACTACCACCACCACCACCACCACTACCACCACCATCATCATCATCAACATCATCACCACCACCACCACCACTAGCACCACCACCTCTACCACCTATTTCAAGCAGTTTTGATTTTCCATTGCTTGCATCTCGAGTAATACAACGAATGGCATGTCAATGGCTGTTTTATGTTGTTTCATTTGGCTTTAGCCTATTCTAAGCAAAATTTTATTACTTAGAATAAATTCGATAAAATAATTATTGCGTTACAAAGAAAAGTACATAATTTAAATTTATGATGTCTGTGTAATGCTACATTGTGTTAGAGGGTAACAGAAATATATAATGCACATTTACTAAACTTATGTCGTGATTATCTAACGGTAAATACAATTAAAATAATATTTTAACTTATTTGTTGCCGCAGCAAGCCATAAAGTGGTTGATTCAGGGATTTTTCGCTTTTTAAGTTGTCTTGTATGCGATTGGGCCAAATTTAATTAGCATTTGTTTGTGGGGGAAACTTTTATTACACTTTTTCATTGAGCGATCTTTGCCTCAAATATAAAATCGGTTTGTTGAAGTGGTTTGTTGATTGAAAATAAAAAAAAAAAGAAAGAAAAGAAAAGAAATTAACAAAAACAAACAACCCAACCCAAACCTCAACCAAAATACCAGGATTAAAGTTTTAGAAATTTTAATTTCCGCTTCACATGAGCCTTGGAGAGGGATTAATTTGATTCTATTACTTTAGAGGAACTTTTTAAATATATTTATTTATTTTTTGTTTTGAACGAAATTGAAAGATGTGCTTTCAACGGTAATAATGTTATTATCGCGTTCTTGAGTTCCATGTTATTTATAAAGGTCGCATTTACCCTCCAGATCATGGCGATTTTGAAATCGGAACCATATTATTGTTACACACGCCTTGTTCTTTTAAAAATTATGTATGGTTATCCAATTTTGACCAAAACGTGCAGCAGATACTGCCTTTTATTGTAAAACTCAAGCAATGCTGATATGCAGCCATTAATCTTTAGTAAAAATAATACGATTCTGTTAGGTCTTTTTGCTTTTTATGAGGTAACGACACTTTCCACTCCATAGCTAACCATAATGGCGTCGTAAATGATATCAAATGTAATGAATGAGCTCTAATATGGTTCTCAATCTCCAATTGAGTGATTTCAATATTTTAAATTTATTTATTAAAAAAAAATACATTTGTATTTTAAAGTATATACAATGGAAATCTGATAGAGCCAACTCCTCCGGACCAGAAATATTGGTTGTTCTATAGCAAGGTTGGCTTTATCACTTTGACTTTAAGCAGAAGTTGACTTTAAGAATGTTAACTTTATGCGGATTCCGCTGTAAATCTACAATCTCAAGCACTAATTTAAATACACCCTAGGCTTACTTCGATTAGCTTTAACCAGTCACACCGCACGATATTTATAAAGAATCACGGATAAGTTTACACGCAGACCACGAATGGAAATGGTCTTAATTTCCGGGTTTCAGTTTCAGTTCTAATGGCATTTTCAATTGATGGACTTAACAATGACAATCCCGGGGGATACCGATCACCCCACCTGCTTAACATAAAACGTCACAAAGAAACAAATAATTTTGTTTGTCGGTTGAGTCGGAGGAAGTTTTCCAGTGATTGAATTGCTAGGCCTGTTATATATGAAAAGTGCTATGTGATAGACCAGTGTCATGTCCATAGGGTAGCCAGTAATTGTTACCTTGTTATTGTAATTTGTCTTGTATAATATCGTTCGATATTTATACGTTGGCCGCAACGTCAAGTAGTAGTTATTTAAATAGACTTCATGAACAAAAGGACCAACAATTTCGATTGTCGGGTGGGGTTTTTTCCGATCCTTCTGTTAACCTATCAGTGATTGAATTGCTGGGTCAGTTTGTTAGATCTGGTGGAATGTACTATGACTGGGTGGAGTTACCGACCTCCCATAGCGGGCAGGGAGGTACTTGCTGTGTCTTTTATCCTCCTGCATCTGTTTTCCAATTGCTTTCTGTCTTTGTCTTGGAATGAGATTACTTAGTTTTGTCCTGACCCTGGCCGGAGTCCTTGGCTGAGAGGAATGTATAATTTTAGTTTTGGGAGATGACATTTTTTCCCCTTGTAAGTCATCTCTCTGTTATGTACTGTTATTTTATTTTTTATTTTATCATATGGTTTGTAAACATTTGAAATTATCCAGTGTATCCCTCGTAGTTGAATCTTGTGCTGGTGTCTAGGTGACACGTTTAGGTGATCTCAAACTAAGTATACTGATAGTAAGCTCTTGGGATCTTCATCTGTTCCCTATTTGAACTGCTCCACTTTGTCTTACTTTTCTCCTCAAGTCCTTTTTCTTCTTCTTCTTCTTCTTCTTCTTCTTCTTCTTCTTCTTCTTCTTCTTCTTCTTCTTCTTCTTCTTCTCTTCTTCTTCTTCTTCTTCTTCTTTTTCTTCTTCTCTCTCTCTCCCTCTCCCTCCCTCCCTCTCCCCCCTCCAATTTGCACCATAAGATGAATTGTATGGAATTTATTTCAATGATAATTTTGATTCATTAATTAATAATTGATCGATTAACGGATTGATTGATAATTTGATTGATAATTTTTGATAGTTTATTTATTAATAATTCTTTGATTATTTATTTTCAGAAACTGCATATCTAAAGAATAAAGAGAAAGGGAAGCCGTACTTCGTCTGTGCTATCGAGAGGTTTAATCTGGTAAGAGTTTTTATATCTAATTTATAATTTTTTTTCTTGTCGACATTTTCCTTGTACTGAGTTTTGAGTTCTTGAATGTTCCTTCTCTTGTCTTGCGAAGTTTGGGTGTTCCGCATAATGATGCTGGGCGTTTAGGTAAAATACAACATCCATGGACAAACACACAAATTATGTGTAACATTGAACGTAGTATATAGTCTGGTTGATATAATTTAGTGAGAACTAATTACCAAAAATGGCAGTCTAAAAACAATAATAAAGAGCTGAGTGACGTCAATTTCGTTCCTTCTATTCCTTTGCTCAGCACGAGGTTCCTCTACTTTTTTCGCTGAAAAGAACACAGATGCATGTATTTTTGTTATCGATATTATAGATATAAAATATCTACATCTTTGATTTAGCCTTATTATGCGTGGGAATTGAATAGACGGTTTTTTTGGTTGTCTCAGACACTCGCTGCTTCTCCCTCATGGTGAAAATGTGTGTTTGTAGTTATAACAATAATGTAATTATGGTCGGAAGAATTATGATTTAGAAGTATAATTTAAGGAATTAAGTCGTGCCGTCAAAGATGTGGTATCCTCTCTTCGTACCTAATCTCTAATATTGTTTTCGTTACTCCTGTCTAACCAGAAGTTTGATTCAACGAAGGATTTTTTCCACGGAGAAATTGATACATTTCCTTTTCTTTTCTTTCTTTTCTATCTTTCTCTCTTTCTTTCTTTCTTTCTTTCTTTCTTTCTTTCGTTCGTTCTTTCTAGCCCTTTCTTTCTTTCTTTCGTTCTTTCTAGCCCTTTCTTTCTCTTTCTTTCTTACATTTTAAGGATAATGATGAGGAATGAAATGTTGCTGTCCTAAAACTATAATCATTTTTCAACTTCCAGACCAAGAGGGATACGTTGATGGTGGTGATTAAATGGTTCTTTCGCTTGTCTGAAGTCCCTGGGAGTGTATACCATCACTTAACATTGGATAGAGAGCTTCACCGTGAGTACTGCATTTTCATGTGTTCTGTAGTGTAGCTGTGTGTGTGTGTGTGTGTGTGTGTGTGTGTATATGCGTGTGTGTGTGTGTGTGTGTGTGTGTGTTTGTGTCTGTGTGAGCCTGGGTGGGTAATGAAATTTTGTGTTTATGAAAGGGAAGGGCATGGAGGCGAGAGGCGTGACAGGATCATAATACTACATATTACAAATAATGGCTCGCACCCCCCCCCCCCCCCCCCCCTCTCTCCTTTTTTTTTTCTTTTCACTTTTTCATATTCCTTTATAATAGATGTTTGAAGTATTTTAGGAAATGCGAGATTAATTCTACAGAGATGTTGGGGGTATCAATGGGTACAATTTAAGCTTTAGAGCATTTTAAAAGTCTTTTTCTTTTGATTTTTACCCAGTCTATTTTGAAAATAATAAAATTGCCAAACAATTTGTGAATAATTGCTCACACATATCTGTAATTTATGTCATGTGAAAAGATTCGAATTCTTGATGGGGTTCCTGACCTTCCATAGTGGGCAGGGAGGCACTTACTTTGTCTTCTATTTCCTTATATCTGTTCCAACATACTTTCTGTATTTGTCTTGGAATGAGATTACTTGGTTTTGTTCCGGCCCTGGCCGGATACTCAGGCTGGGAGGGAAACTGTCAAATATATAGTTAGAATTTTGGGAGATGATATTTTTTTGTAAATCATCTCTCTGTTATGCACTGTATTATTTTTGTCTTATATATGATTTGTAAGCATTTGAGCGTAATCCTCTCAGTGGGGGACCACTGCTTGTCAAACTAAGTACGCTGATAGTGTGCTCTTGTTCCCTATTTGAACTAATGCTCCTTTGTCTTCCTTTTTCTTGGTTGTACCTTAATTGTAATTCTAGAGCTTTTTAATATCCCGTTTTATTTATTTATTTTTTTTTTTTCACTGGCGCTGATATGACCAAAATGTGTTGCAAGCGCCGTAAAATCCTTAAAAACAAAACAAGCTCCCTCCAAACAACAAAAACGAAACAATACAAACAAACAAAGAACCGTATTGTTTTTCAGGACGGTAATGGAGAGAATATTTTCATTGATGTGACAGTAAAAACACTTGGCTTTTCTTTCATTGGTTTCCTCAAAAACGTTTTCACTATTACTGTAGTCATAATGGATTTATTTTCTTTTGCTTTTAAATGACAAATTTAATACTGCTGCTGCTGTTTTTTTGGGTTTTTTAAATATTTTTTTGTGGTTTTTTTTTTTTTTTTTTTTTCGTTCTTGTTGTTATTGTTGTTGCTATAATGTGGTTCCCTTTTGTTTTTGCTTATGATTCCTGAAATCCTTACTGAAGCTGCCTTTGTTGATGAGGTTGTTATTGTTTTTGCTGTTTTTTCTGTTATTATTGTCGTTTTTGCTGTTTTTGTTTTTGCTGCTGTTTCTGTTGTTATCGTTATTGCTATTATTGTCATTGTTATTGTTATCGCTTTGTGGTCTTGTGGTTTAATACTCGTTTTCGGATCAGAAGGTCCTGGGTTCGAGCCTCGCTCGGAGCATAGTTGGAAAAGGCTCTTCACTCACATTCTCTCACCGTACTCAAGTATATAATGAATACCTAGCCGTTAATAGCGTTGCCTCTTTCCGAAAATAATTGTAATATCGCCTACCTGACATCATATCTCGTTCTACATGTTACGTGCTTCTGTTGCTCAGGGACCCCGTGTAAAGCGCTTTTAGCACATGTTGTGGATATTGCTCTATATAAAAGCTCAACTTTTAAAAATATTATCGTTACTGATGTGGTTGATGTCGTGGATTGTGCTGCTTTTGTTCGTCATTTACATTTCGTTGCAAGTTAACACTTGGCAGGCATATTCTGACACTCTTGATCTTTTAATCCTCAAGTCACTTCG
>NC_088363.1:54112759-54125259 GCF_034508935.2 Berghia stephanieae | reverse complement strand
CACTGACAAGGCAAGACGACACGAAACGTTCCGCTGTCCAGAGGGGATCGGGTGATTAGATAGCAAGCCGTGGGAGCATCTGAGATGGAGAAGGGGGCATTGTGGGGGTGATGGGTAATTGATCCAAATATTGTTATTATTGATTTTATGAAAGCTGTGGGGAGAGAATAACGAGAGATAGACAGAAGGAATTATGATATTGCTTTGGATGGTGGTTTAAAGGGGGTTGGGGGGGGGGTATGTATGTATGTATGTATGCATGTATGTGTGTGTGAAAAAAAAAATAAAAGAGAGAGAGAGAGAGAGAGAGAGAGAGAGAGAGAGAGAGAGAGAGAGAGAGAGAGAGTTGGAGGGTGGGTAACAGAGAAAGGAAATGAGATTAATGTAATGATAAAGAGAGATTTGGAGAAGCGGGAGAGGAAGATGGAGAGAATAACCAATTGGGTTGCGGAAGAGTGCAGCGACAAAAAGAGGGAGGAGAGAGAGAGCGAGATTAGATGATGTGTGTGTGTGTGTTTGTGTGCGTGCGTGTGTGTGTTTGTGTGTGAATGTGTGTGTGTGTGTGTGTGTGTGTGAGAGAGAGAGAGAGAGAGAGAGAGAGAGAGAGAGAAGGGTTGTGGGAAACTCGGAGAAGTGAATGTGCAAGCAGTTTTATGACATCTTGATAGTTATATAAATTACGTTAGCAATATACGTCAATTTATTAAATGCCTTTAAATATCCATGAGAGAGAGAGAGAAGGAGAGAAAGAGAGAGAAAGGCGGAGTTGTCGTACCAATAAGGTCGCAGGTTCGAACCCCACCACCGCCGCGAAAAAAATTTTATTCTCTATTGTCTTCTGGCACTTTTCTACTCACTTCATATCTTGTTGTTACCAACATAAGTGCCTGCTCCACTCACTTTTCTGAATTAAAAATTCACCCCATACACCGGAGCATACTCAATGTCTCAATCGTTTCTATGTTATATGTTTGTGATGAGAATATTGGCTATTAAGCTTAACTGCTGGTCAAAATTACTTCGCGATGGTGGTGAACGAATCGGCGGATCTCAAGAAGTGGGTGAGAGAGGGATCTAGAAATGACTTTGGGTTTGAAAACGAATATTTTTGTGTTCGTGAATAGCTCAACGTAGAGCACGCTCTCACTGCCAGGCGGAGTTGGTCGTACCAATAAGGTCGCAGGTTCGAACCCACCACCGCCGCGAAAAAAAAATTTTATTCTATTGTCTTCTGGCACTTTTCTACTCACTTCATATCTTGTTGTTTCAAATAAGTGCCTGCTCCACTAACATTTTATGACATAGTACAGTTCAATAAATTCCTTCCTCTCCCCCGTACCCCCCCCCCCTCTCTCTCTCTCTTTCTCTCTCTCTCTCTCTCTCTCTCTCTCTTTCTCTCTCAATATCCATATTGAGCATTTTGGGGCGCTGCATTGACGTCTGGGTTATTTCAGTTTTCCCTTGTAATATACCCATAAGGAAATTGTTTCAATGGGAATCATGAAATGTCATAATGTCATATTTCTAAAAATATATTTTTATTTATTTTTATATTTATAAGATTTTATTCGATTTTTTATAGCCCATGATTTGTTTGATCTATTACGTGATTAATCTTGTCAAAACATTAACTGGATGCTCAAAATTGAGTTTTAAGTTTATGGAATTTGGGCCCGGTCTATTTGAAACATAGTAACGATAGAAATGTGTTAGATATTTTTTTTTCTGTTGTTGCTGCACTCACTGCTCTGTTATAAATTAGCTTCCCCTTGTGGCAACGAGTCTCCATCAATGTCATCAGTAGCACCCGGCGAACTTGCATCTCTATCCTTACAAGTGACTAGACTACCAGAGAGCTTATTAAAATATTATACGCTCTCTACAACTACAACCTAACTACCGTCTGTTTATCTTGTTGTTGGCCCTCGTTATCTTCCCTTCCTCTACAAATATGCCATTCTCGAACTGCCAGTTTTTGTATGAATGAAATAATATATTAAGAAGTTGTAGTGCTAGATATTCTCTTGGCTGTGTTATCGTTCCTGCTTGCATACTTTTAAACTGTGCAATCGATTTTACACTTTTCTGATTTTTATTTATATTCCATTATGTCTTTCTTTATTTTATTTTTATATATGTATTTTTTGTTGTATTTTTTTATCCCTCTCTAACCTACCAATCCATTATCTCAATTAAATTGAAAGAGGGGAACTATCATTATAGTTGGCAGGTATGATCAGTCCTCGGGGGAGTACTTGCTGCACACGCAGAGGGACCGGGATCGATCCCGGGAGAAGTCGAGATTTTTCACTCAGACTCCCCCCCCCCCCCCCCCCCCCCCCAGCCCACCCAGCAGTGATTGGGTTTTCGGGTCTGGTAGATTTGTAGGAAAGTAGCTTACTTTGCGCTAGAATAGCGTCCCATACAAAGGTTAGCAAACACTCGCTGTTGTCAATTCGGCGCTGTATAAACTGGGATAATTCCGGCTCCATGGGCCTAATGGCTCTGTGAAGGGCCACTGAAATGACCAGTCCTCCCAGTGGCTCTGTGAAGGGCCACTGAAATGACCAGTCCTCCCAGTGGCTCTGTGAAGGGCCACTGAAATGACCAGTCCTCCCAGTGGCTCTGTGAAGGGCCACTGAAATGACCAGTCCTCCCAGTGGCTCTGTGAAGGGCCACTGAAATGACCAGTCCTCCCTATATTATGTCATAGTTCTCTATCCTCCTTTTCCTGCTGCTCCGTCTCCTTCCTCACCCCCCCCCCCCCAAAAAAAAAAAAAAAAAAAAAAAAAAAATGAGAAATTCGTGGGTAAGATGTCAACCGAATTTCCATAATAGCTTTGGTTTTCAACTCTTTAGTACTGGTCAACTTTTTTTTTATGGCAAGTCTATTTCAGTCTATTTATTTTCCCTTCAGGAAAAACAACAAAACAACCAACCAGACAAACACATGCATACATAAACACAAATACACAAAACCGAACAAAACAAAAAATAGTGAAGGTTGATTCATTCATAATATGAGTTGTTCATAAGAAACGATGTATTAGTGTAAACAGATTACGAATCTATCGTCATGTCTCTCTCTCTCTCTCTCTCTCTCTCTCTCTCTCTCTCTCTCTCTCTCTCTCTTCTAAGGGACATCTATCTAGGTGTGAAAATGATAAATCTTTTCAAACACCAAGTAACTTGACTCCTGTGGCCTGTTGTTCATATTAGGTTTACCATCCTGTTGAATGACGTAAAATGCTTTGCGGTGGCGATATTTGCTCAGTCTGTAGCGCACATCATTCATAAACAGACTAACTGTAGTTTGGAATCCGGGCCAAGTTGGGATAGCGCCCCCCCCCCCCCCCCCACACACACACACACACACTTTCTTCTCTCCGTCTCTCTCTCACACACACACAAACACACACACGCACTCTCTTTCTCTTTCTCCCTCTCTCAATTCTCCCTCTCTCTCTCCCCCTCCCTCTCCCTCTTTACCTCGAACTGTCTTGCAGTGATAGGATGACTTGGTCGTTTAGATCTGGCAGAACTTTTCTTCGCAATAGACCAGTGTCGTAGCAGCAATTATTGTCAATACAATACATCGGCTCTCCATGGACCGTATTATTATACTTGGAAGGATTCGGCAACAAGATTACAACGCTCTTGTGATCTATCATTGTTCACGGGCTAGCTACAGATCCGATAAGATAACTATCTATCTAGGTGTGAGATTTATAAATGGTAACACACATTATGTAATATGACTCCAAAGACTTGTAAGCCAGTCTTGAAGAACGACATTCACTTAGTATTGTGTTACCAACAAACAAACGTACAGACCTAAAAAGGAACAACCAGGAAGCAAAAATAAAATTTATATCACTTTTAAAAATCATCTTTTAATTGATAGGTCTACGCGATTTATAATTAAGAAAAAAAAAAAAAAGGAAGTCGCCCATTAGCTGCTTTAAAATTTTCCATAGCATTGAAAAATACTTTTTAAAAAACATATAAAAATAAAACAGTAAAACTGAAGAAAAAAAACAACAAAAAACAACCCCCCCAGGCATAATATGTGATTCTATTCGGATAATGGCAACGAAGAAGAGGGTGGAGTAGGGGGAATTGGAGGCGGAGGAGGAGGAAGAAGAAACGGTGGTGCTGGTGGCTGAGGCGGTTGAGATGTCTTGATAACTTGTAGTTTAACGACAATATCATGCTATTATGACAAAATAAAACCCTCTTGTTTACCCAGCCATCGATCAATACTCCTAACGCAGACGAATTCTGAAACGGAAGTACGTTTCCAAATAACCTTTAATATGCGAAAGAAAAAAAAAATCTTTTAATTGATAGTTCTAATCTATAGAGTTTAATGATAGTTTTATAGTTTAAAAAAAGCTAATTTCATGTTATCGACTGGCGGCGTCATTACAAAATAAAAAGCTCTCGTTTCACCTTTAGCGATCGATGAATCAATACATGTATCCCCGTAAAGTGTCATGCATAACTTACTGTTACTGGTTATATTATGTTTTGTGATCATTGAATGACGAGTGATCAATGGGAGGTAACTGCCATTGATTTAACAGCCTAGGCAAATCATTAGGTTGCGTTGAATGTGGCAAACAAAATGAAGGAAGAAAGGAAGGAAACGACGAGTGGGAGGGGGGTTAGGGGTGGATTGAATAAGACGGAAAGGAATGGAAACATTTTTACTTTGATACTCTGCTTACTTGAACATTTAAAAATTCGCCAGTTTGTTAATATTATTATTATCTGTCTGATGCAGGACACCACGATGTTTGCGATTTAGGTCGATTTTACAGTGGCCGTATAAAAAAATATTAGATAAATTATATTCGCTATAGTTTACTTTGCAGATCACAATTTGTCCTCATAATGATTAGATATCACTTTAAAATCATTTAAATTATGATGCACTCTGACATCAAGCATTATTTTCAATAAGCTTTAATGACTTCGAAATGTTCTTGAAGTTCTGATATTGGAGCCAAATTTCATAATTCTACGAATTAAATACATTTCTTAAAAAGCCCAACAAAGCAGTATACAACAGGCCATAGAGAGATCTAGTTCTTCGTAACTAACTTGTTGATTAAATGTTGTCTAAGACTAGCAATTTTCAATTTAACATTTAATTGGACTGGTTAGAAATATTTTCTTTTTAACAGTAAAACTGAAAGATTGTTTATCTTCAAATTCTACCAGCCTACCACCTGCTATCTTTCTGAGATATCATCAACGAACCGCGTCAACTGTTACAGCCCATTGGGCGCTTGTGCCAATGAGAAAAACGAAGAAATGTTTTATTTTCTCATTAACCTAGAGGCACGAGTTTTCATATAGATTTGTTTACACTACACAACGTCAAATAGCTTCAACGTATATGTCTATAGATTAATCAAGAATAAAGTTGAACTTGATTTAATTCACATCTGATTTTCTGTCTAGATAGTGCCCAATTCCGAAATTTGCTTGTGCTCTGTAAACCGCTTTACCGTTTCATTTAAGTCCGCCAACTCAATGTGAAATTTATTCATTGCAAGTTGCCTCCCATTAGATTTATTTATTTATTTAGTTTTGCACTTGACTTTGCACTCTTACTACAACAATCCACCACTACTAGGTAGATATTCATTCACTCCCGAGTTGTCGGATTTATTAACCGAAAGACCCAACGTGTCCCGATTTTGCGAACATTTTCACTAATTCCGGACCTGCCTTCTTGGAAATTAAAAAAAAAAAAAAAAATAATAATCGTAGTTCTAAAGAGATAAAACAGTAGTCGTTATAGTAAACTTTATAGATCATCAATTTACCCTCTGGGCGATTAATTAACTCATCAAAATGCTTAAAATTGAACTTTGAGCTTTTATAGATGGCAATGTCCACTAAACGTGCTCAAAGCGCTTTACAAGGGGTCCCTGGCCAACAGCAACATTTAACATGTATGATGGTAATAGGCGATAATGCATTTTTTCCGACAGAGACAACGCTGTTAACGACCAGGCACTCATTTTACATCTGAGTACGGTGAGAGAATGTGAGTAAAGAGCCTTTTCCAGGGATTCAACTATGCGCCGAGCGGGACTCGAACTCAAGATCTTCCGATCCGAAAGCGACCACATATCCGCACAAAATTATGTACTTTGACATCAACTTTCAGTTTTAATTTTAATAAATGTTAATGACTCTTGAGATGTTTCGGACGTTCTGAAATTGGAGCCAAAATTTCGTATTTCTACTAATTTTTCGTGTAGGAGGCATGCCTGTAACCCTCTCGACGAGCACCCTGAACCATCGCTTGAAGTTCACCACCGGACGGACACTGCCAATGAAATGATAAGAGATTTGATTTGTCTTCATTTGAGAAGCTATCTAGACTTGTCATTGCTAAGTTGCAGCACTTCGCCATACACTTCAAAGATCGATCAATAGCAAACCACTCTGAACGAATGACGTTTCATTTTTTATGTTATATATTTTTCATACTGCAAGAGTTGAAATGGCCCGTTGCTTTGATCAAAGGGCAATAACTGTTAACAGTTTTCTTTACCAAGGCAGATAACCCACAATTCCCCGACACGACGGTCGGAGCAAAGATCTTGATAAATGTAATTATTTAGTGAGAGATGGCAAATTTGATTGATGTTGTAATAACGATATCCGAGCATTATTTGATCGGCTTTTTGTTGTTTTCCATGTCGTCGTCTTCATCTTCATCGTCGTTATTATTTTTAGTATCATCATGATCCTCCTCCTCCTCCTCCTCCTCCTCATCATCATCATCATGATCATCATCATCATCATCATCATTATTATTATTATTATTATTATTATTGTTATTATTATTATTATTATTATTATTATTATTGTTATTGTCAAACGTCAATTCGCTTATTATCTTTTCTTTTGCTGTCGTGCATGGAAGATTATTCAAAGAATCCTTCGTTTCTTATCCCTAATTGTTTTGCTCAGTTTGATTTAGAAACAATTTGCCCGAGACCGTGTCAATTTTTGCGTGAGCTGTTTTGAAAAAAGACGGCAGTAGTAATTTCCCTTTGAATGTCTCCGGGGTCTTTTGAAACAACGCGACGTTATCTCCCCTTGGGATTCCCAGAATTGATGAGTTGATTATCGGTCTTGCTGCTCTCGTTTTGTTGTTCTCTGGTGTTTCTTTAGAGTTGTCTGTCTCTATTGTATGTCAGTGTCCTTGTTGAAGTAGGAAACTCCCGGGTGATGAAACAGATTAAAATGTTAAATTTAAATCACTGACCTTTTCCCTGTACGTGAGCCGTCTAATTTACCCCCAGTTCGATCATGATTTTTTTTTTCAAGAATGTTTAAAATATTAAATTGAAAGTTTAAGATGATACGTTTGGGTTATTGTGTGTGCTTGCGTGTGTGTGTATGTGTGTGTGTGTGTGTTTGTGTGTGTGTGAAAGGAAATGAGATATAAAGGCAGATAGATATGTAGGAAAAATATGTAGGTAGATCGATAGATGGATGGAGAGAAGGAGAGATAGATGGACAGACTGATCGGTAGATAGAGTGGTGGATAGATAAATAAATAGATTGATTGGATGCTTGCTTGATTGATTGATTGATTGATATCTATTGATACCTTGATTTATAAATAGATAGAGACAGAAAAAAAAAAGAAAAATGAAAGATATATATATATATATATATATATATATATATATATATATATATATATATATATATATAGACAGAGAGAAAGAAAGAAATAGAGAGAGAGAGATAGAGAGAGCGAGAGACAGAGAGAGAAAGAAAGAAATAGAGAGAGAGAGATAGAGAGAGAGAGATAGAGAGAGAGAGAGAGAGAGAGAGAGAGAGAGAGAGAGAGAGAGAGAGAGATGTTTGTCATAGACTCCCAAGAGAGGAAATCAGTCCAAATTGCTCACCACAATGGACTCTCAAACCTTTATCGATTCCAAGAGCCCCCCTCCCGCCCTTCCCCTCACGCGCCTCCTCTCCTCCTCTCTACTCCTTCCACAAACATTCTGACATCCTGTTCGTTCTTTGTTGTCCACCCTTCTACGCCTTCCTCGATCGTGTTACACTGACTTCCTGAACTCGATGCTTCTCGCTCTGTGAATGTTAGCGGAGCCAAGTTCATCAAGAGTAGTATGTTTTTCGATATATTATAGGGGTGGTAGTGGGGATGGTTAGTGACAGGAACGGACGAGAAAATGATATTATGATCACCATCTCAATCTAGAAATAATATGTTGGGTTAAAGTAGAGGTTGAAAATGGATTGAGTTAAATCCGCCCCCCCCCCCTTCCCCCCAAATAAAAAAAACAAAAACAAAAAAAAAAAAACCCCCAAAAGACAAAAACAAACAACAAACAAAAAGACAAGAAATAAAAGAAATATTTGTTTAATAATACAACAAAAACAAAACAAAACAATTTAAAAATAAACCCCAGAACAAAACAAAGTCTTCAAGTTGGATAATTTGATACTTATTGTCAAGTGCCTTTGCCAAGGCACTACATTCTACGTCCAGACTTCAGTTATCTCCTTCATATCTCACCCCAAAGGTCACGGACCAGGCTTAGTCGCTTAACGTCCCTATCCTAACACTCTCACATCCTGGTTGGGGTGTCTGTCTCTTTGTTGTCATCCTATCCACGCATACTTCAGTTTGTCACCACCGTGACTTCCCCAACTCACTTTGCATATTATTAATCATTTATTTGCCCTTGAGACCTCGTGTCTTGTATGAGTCATTTGGTGCCGCCTGGCCTGTCATCGATGGGTACATTAGTTTGGTAGTGCCAGAAAAAAGGCATGTTACATACATATCGATATGAAGTGAGTAGGAAAGTGCCAGAAGACAATAGAGAATAAAAATTTCGCGGCGGCGATGGGTGTTCATGTTACATACAAATGGCTGCCAATTTTCAGTATATTTACTGAATTCAGGTTAAGTTAAAAAAAAAACAATCTCAGTGTATTTTTCCAATCCTTCGGGATGGAAAAAAGTAAGTACTAAATGTCTTCTTTTCTTTTCTTTTCTTTTTTTTTTAAACTGAAGTCCAACGATCAGATAGTGGTCGGTGGATGTGATCACGTAAAAGTTCTGAAAATTTTTGCCCCCTGAATTGGCAATCATGTTACCATCATTTGTACATATTATGATGCACTCCTCGAGTACATTGCCAGAAAAAAATAATTAAAATATAATTTTTTTCTTCGATTTACATACAAAGTGCCCCTCCCCGAGGACAGTCAATGGTTAAAATATGTATAAAGTGCCTCTCTCTCGAGGACATAAACCTGGGTGAGAAACTATTGTGAATTATTTTTTTTGGGTGGGGGGGGGGGGGGGTGTATTAACATCCTACTGGTTGTCTACCTTTCTTGGAATCCACTTTAGGAGCATCCCCATCCAGCCACACCCCTGCCATGATCCCAAGTATCTTTGTTATCGTGGCTCCCCGATCTGCTTTTCTCATTTCTTATGCGGAAGATTGTGATTGATTTGGGGATACCGGTAATGTCTCCTCCTATCCCCCGAACGTGATTCTCATTTCTCTGCGGCTTTCCCAAACCCTGCCTTGGGGTGAGATGACTTGGTTTTGCTCAGGCCCTGGCTGAAATGCCCTTCCGTAAGTCGGCTGGGAGCCGATTTAAAAAAAATGTTTTTTTCTGTACGATTTTAATTCCTCTGTAAATCGTCTTTTGAAATAGCTGTATATTGATTAATATAAAATAGTAAATATTAGAAATCTTTGGGTGTCATCAGGTGGATTTAGGCCGGCAGAGATGGGTAGATTCCTACTGGGATTTACTGTGTCTTTCTCTTTCGAGTATTTGAGGAATGGACTTAACATTCGACTTATTGTGGTAATAATGTTAACCATCTCTCTTTAAATCTTCCAAATTCAGCTCACACTTCTCTTTCTCTCCCCCCCCCCCCCCCCCTTCTCTCTCTCTCTCTCTCTCTCTCTCTCTCTGTCTCTCTCTCTCTGTCTCTCTCTCTCTCTTCATCCAGTTTCTCCCTCATAAAACAGTCTACTACAAAAATTAATAAACCCCTCCTCCTCCTCCTCATCCTCCTCCTCTTAGATCTGGCGGAGAGTACCACTTGATAGATTGAAATCCAGTCTAAAAGGTGACAAGCAATCGTGACTGGCCATTTAATGCTACAGAAACTGGGATTAACCCCCGACTTTGGCCCTATTGTCTTTAAAAGGAAATATTTGTCATAATATTATGAAGAAGCATAATAACATTGAGTTCCAAGTCGTGCACAAATCATTCATTGACCCCAAACAAAAGGTGTCGAGGCATTATCGATTCCTGCGTCTCATCGACGTCTCCTCTTGCTCCCAACAACGTATCCGATCCTCCATTTTCTAAAGCTCCATCATCATCCCAATAATTGACACTTCTTCGACTTGACTTTGAAACCTGTGTTGTGAGGCAGGCGTCCCACTGTTTTTTGTCATGAGGAGAGATAAGATAATGTAAAAATTTGTTATGAGGGGTGGTGTTGTGGTTGTGGGGGTGGTTAATGGTCGTAGTAGTTGAAGAAAAGGTGGTTGTCTTCTAGTAATGCGTGACGGTGATGGTGGTGAGGGAGGTGGTGATCGTATTGGTAGTAGTTGTAGCAGCAGGGGGTGTAGTTAGTTAATTGTTGTTGTTGTTGGTGGTGGTAGTAGTAGTAGTAGTAGTATTAGTAGTAGTAGTAATAGTAGTAGTAGTAGTAGTAGCAGCAGCAGCTATTTTTATCGCACAATAGTCTCTAAATGATGTGCTCAACGCGCTTTAGAAGGGGTCTCCAGCCAATAACAATACTAAACACTAGGCCCTACTGCTACAAGAGTATATTAGATAGAGTTTTTCAAAAAGAGTCAACGTTTTTAATGTCCGGGAACTCAGCGCGGTGGGAGATTGTGAGTAAAGAGCCTTTTTTAAAACTTTGCGCTGCTCAGAGCGGGACTCGAACCTGGGACCTACCGGTCCGAAAGCGAGTACCCATTACAAAAGTAGTTGTTATAGCAGTAGCAGCAGCAGCAAGTTGTAATAGTAGCACACTAGCAGAAGTAGCAGCAGTCATGAACCTGAAGTAAAACAAGACTTCAACCAATAATCAATACTTTCATCGCGATAAAAAATCTGTCCCCCCCCCCCCCTCCCATCCCAATCTCAATGAAGCGGATAATGTTCTCGCCAACAGCAGCAGTATCGTTACGTCTAATGCCACTATCATCCCTCCCGTGTAACAAAGGAATTAGGAAATCCATTTACTTAATATTTTGTCGTCTTTATCGAGAAGTTATTGGGAATTATCCCCCTTTTTATCACTGATATCGATCGCTATACATAACATCACAGGCTCTACCCCCCCCCCCCCCCCCCCCCCCCGGGACCGCATATTACGAACTGTAACCACTTTTATGACAGCAGCAGTCTTTTAATTGTAGTCGCTACCCGATACACTGACATTTTGTTAGGAAGGTCTTGGGTTCAAATCCTTATAGATTATAATTCAGATCACGACGTTTTAAAAGCAAATATCACTGGCACTTTATATAGCAGAGCTGCCTACTATTACGAAAAATTCGTAGAATTACTAACTTGTTAGTTAGAACTTCATAATGAGCACCTCTTATTCAATAAAAGTTACTGAAAATTAGGGTTGATGTC
The DNA here is from genome assembly GCF_034508935.2 of Berghia stephanieae. Taxonomy (NCBI): domain Eukaryota; kingdom Metazoa; phylum Mollusca; class Gastropoda; order Nudibranchia; family Aeolidiidae; genus Berghia; species Berghia stephanieae. Next base: position 54,113,556 of record NC_088363.1, on the reverse strand, counting down.
AGACTACATAATTCTTTTAAAAGGATTTTGGGATGTTATTTTCTCCATGAGCGGGTAAATTGTTGATTTTAAAGTTCAAGTTGACAGGTCTGATAATATACTAACAAGAAATGAAGTGAGTAGGAAAGTGCCAGAAAACAACAGCGAGTGAAAACTACGCGGCGGCGATGGGGGCTCGAACCCGATATACGAGTAGTAGGTGCCACCTCTGAGAAACATTTCTACTAATTTTGTTTTTAAATTTTATTTTGGCCTGTAAATTATTAGTATTTTTTTTTAGGTGGTTAACGAAGTAACATTGCTTGTGAGATATTATGCATCAAATGAGCCCCGAGGGAGAAAGTAACATGATTTGATAAAAATATAGGGCAAGCAGGGAAGAAAGCAAAAACTAGTTGAAAAGGATTTTCACTTTTATTATTCATAGACCAGTGCCACCATCACCACTACCTCCAACAATACTGCTCCTGTTACCACCACCACCATCACCACCTACTACTACTACTACTATTACTACTACTACTACTACTACTACTACTACTACTACTACTACTACTACTACCACCACTACTACTACCACCACCACCACTTCAACTTTCACTACCATTACTGCTACGCCCCCCCCCCCCCCCCCATCCTACCTGGTAATTTGATCTGAGGCCGTAGGGTTTTCTGGTTTCTCCCACTGACAGACAGATCGATAAAGAGACGGCGACAAGTTAAGATCACAGAAAGAGACGGGCGGCTGGGTCTACTAAGTACACGAATTCAACTCACAACGGCTGAAGCTGGGTTGC
>NC_088363.1:54082759-54107759 GCF_034508935.2 Berghia stephanieae | reverse complement strand
TAAAAACAAAACAAAAAAAAACAACAACAAAAAACAAAAAACAAACAAAAACAAAACAAACAGGCAGTTTGGATAACGGTGTTAAATTCCTGTTTATATTGGTAATCGTTTGTAATCTTAGGTTCAACAATATAATATTTCGTTTATGGAAACAACCTACGTTTAGATCACATAGAGTGTGCATAGACTTTTACCACAAGAAATGCGCCATAATTTTAAAAAAAAAAAAATCTTATTGCCCCCCTCACCCTTTCAAAAAAATATAAAAACAGATAAGATAAGATGCTTTTGTACAGTAATAGTTATTTGAGCGGAATAAATAGACCGAGGGCAAGCGCTCAGCTGCTGATCGCTGGTTCAAGTATGTAGGTAAACTGAGTCAGTTGATTTGCATTTAGACAAATCGTGCTGTGAACAATATTGTATTTCAATACCAAGCACAGCTCGTCAAGCCTTTGAAGGTATCGTCGACAGAAAACCAACATGTCATCTTGTTGGCTATTACCATTTTTAATGATTATAAAATAGACGTTGGCCAGTACAGTTTTTAATACTAATAATAATAATAACAATAATAATAATAATAATAATAATAATAATAATAATAATAATAATAATAATAATAATAATAATAATAATAATAATAATAATGATAATAAAATAGATGTTGGCTATTACCATTTTTAATAATGATAATAAGATAGATGTTGGCGATTACCATTTTTAATAATGATAATAAAATAGATGTTGGCTATTACCATTTTAATGATGATAATAAAATAGACGTTGGCTATTACTGTTTTTAAGAATAATAAAATAGATGTATGCATCACGAGGAAGCCGCGTGTGTTGTGTTTTATGTAAAGTCTACCCGATATTCCTAAACAACTACATTAGGGTTAATTCGAAGAATTACGATAGTTTGGTTCCAATTTCAGACCGTTATGAGCATTTCTAACTCATCGAAATCTATTGAAAATGAAAGTTGATGCCAGACTACATAATTTAAAGGATTTCGAAGTGTTATTTCGTCATCATGAGTTAACATTTTTGATGTATAAAGTTAACTTTAACGACTTCTACTTTTATCTCCGAAAACTACGATTTGAAAAATCCTGAAGTTGGTAGTCTTCAAAGGGATGGAATAGCAGCCGGTGCACTTGTTAATTTTTTATAATTTTTTTTTCCTTCGTGATTTTATTAATTACCCAACATTTTCGTAGTCTGACAACCCCCCCCCCCCCCCCATTCTTGCCACAAAACGTGTTCTACATGTAAATAAAGACTGATGGAATGTCAGAAACAAACAAAACAAGCAAAAAACAAACATACGAACAAAACAAAAACAAACAAAAATAAAACCAACAAAAAACAAACAAACAACTTTTAAAAATACAAACCAAGAAAATATTTTTTTTCAACGCAAAAATATTGAGTATGAATAGTATATCATTCTATTCTATTCCTGTGAGGCATTGCTCACACTGTAAATAAAACCACAATACTGCCAGTTCCACACTAGGAGTTCTAAGGGAGAGCAACAAGCTTCTTCAAAGCTTTTCAAGCTGTTAAAACGAGTTAAGCCTTGCTGAGCACACATAGAGGGGCCACCGCGCGTGGCCATTATTTCCGCTGGCTGCCTCCTCATTTCGCCTTTTTGCTCTCTCTCCATTACAATGGATGGATGGGCGGATGGCTCTGTGACAATGGCAAACAGTGTTTCGGTTAACTCTTTCACTTGCCTATATTTGGCTGTCCCAATCTAGCGGGTCACTACTCTCTTGACGGGTTGTTTTTAAAAAAATAGATTTTTTATTTTTATTATTTAAAAAAAATAATTATTATTGAACTGTAATGGTGTTGCTCACTCTCCTATTCAAAGATTAACCGAAAAACCAATTTGTTTTACTAAGAATAATGATCAATTGTTCTTATTGATGTATTATTAATGGAATAAAGAATTTTGGGAAAAGCGATAGCATCATTGAAAATATCCGTGCAATTCTGGAATAAACTTCGTGTGTGTTTCTCTTGTTGGATTTTCACGGTAAACATTTTACACCTGTTTTTTAATTTTTTTTTTTTTTACTGTGATTCAGACTCAAACATAAATGAAGTTGCTTTTAAAAGAAAAGAATGATATCAGTCTTTGGCTTGGATTCATAGGTTATCGAAGATTTAAGGTGGTGATGATGATGATGATGATGATGATGATGAAATGGGCGAGTTGCGTGTTCTTTCATACATAGATAGCATTGTTTCCCCATTAAACGGAGTTTCCAATTATCAGAATTGCAAAGGTGGCGGAGTGACCGTGTGAAGCACTGACAGGCTTTGTCGGTGTCAGTGTCGGCTCTGTTCGTGTATCTCCGTTAGTGGCCGCCCGCCCGCCGGCAACAGCCGACAACTCGGAACGTGTTGGTTCAGCTTTTGCGGCGAGTCTACGAGTTTGTAATTTGTGTGTGCTTGTTGTGTGGTGTAGTTTGTTGGTGGTGGCTTAGATAGACGGCTGTAGCAGCGACTAGCAACACCAGCAAGCATTATCATAGCTCACCGGAGGGTAAATTAACCGTCGACATTGTGAATGTTGATAATAATAATAATATTGCTGTGAGGAGGAGAAAATCGTCTGCTCGTTCGTCAGACTGTGACTGACTGACTGACAGCAGGCGGAGGCCAACCAGGGCCAAAGCTGTGTGTTTTGTTTGGTATGGTGTGTAGTTCTGTGTACAGTTAAGTTCGACTACAGTAAGCTATAAGTAGATAGTTGTAAGTAAGTGGTGATGGCCCTTCATAGTATTCATTTGGAATTCGACACTGGCTAATGTTTCTGATACCCCCCAGGTGATTGGGTCTATCTATTACAGTACACACTGTCAGGCAAAATTCTGGGTAGGTTATCCAGTGAAACTTGGAATTCTACACACGACAATAACAAGCCGTGAAAGTTGACCTCGTCTAAAGTCTTGAGGTGTCTTGTTGTTTTGCTTCCACTTCAATTCCACTTTCATTGTTATTGTTATTCATTGTATCCATGAAGTGCTTTATTACGGTGGTGTGAATTTGAATAATTAAAGAATTGTTGCTTGATTTCATCGTCGATTCTTTTACGGATTTAACCCTTTTGTGATAATCGTTATCTTGGTATGGGACTGTAACTACAGTCACAGAGTTAAAATAGAAGGCAGATGGACCCAAAAGTGGCTTTCGTGGTTGGACTGAATGATTAATGAGTGATCGGGATTGTTTTGTTGTTTTTTTTTCACCTCCCCCCTCCCCCCCCCCCCTCTCCTTAAAAAATATAATTAAATGCCATTTAATTTTTTTCTTTCTGGTAATACTTTGCCGCTGGAAACTGTGAACTGTAAAAAGTACAAATATTGATATAACAGCTTTAAAAAAATAATTAAAGATGTAAAAGAAAGAACAAAATACCAAACACGGCGTTAAGTAATTAATGAGGGTAGGTAGATAACTTTGGGGACCATTGTCTAATGTGCTTTAAAAGGAACGAAACGTTACTATAATGGAACAAGGGTTTTTTGCTTGTAATTTGTCGTCGACCAACGACAGGGTTCACCTCGAAGTTAACCGATGTCAGAATAGAAATGTATAGTATGGATTGCCATCAGCTATCTGGGCAGCGTAGGTAATCTGTTGATTCCCCCCACCCCGATGCCCCATCCCCATCCAACTACATTTTTTGCCAGTCTACTTTTATCCACTTTCCATGCGTTAATATTTAATTTCATTATAGATTTTTATTTCTTTAGATATAGATAGGCAAGTCATAAAATATGACGGAGGACTTTTTGATCGTCATCAACAACCACCAAAAAGAGTTGTTATCGTTGATTTAAAAACAAACAACCCCGTAGACAACTAAGCAACAACAGACATTAATAGAATTAATAGTTATCCATCCAACCACCAATCATATTTATAGTTGTTATCGTTGATAACAACAACAACAAAAAAAAAAAGCGTAGACAAGCGAGTAACAACAGACATGTGTGTAATACAAGGTACAAGTTATCCAGCAATCAACCGATTTTATCTCTAGTTGCTGTCATCGTTGATGTCATTTAGATTATAAATGATCCAATGCACAATACATCGGATTTCTTGCTTATGAATCAGGGATAAAATATTCAAGGGTTTTTGTGTGTGTGTGTGTGTAAAATTGAGGAATTCGTAATCATCGTGAATTTGACACAGGTGTGATTACACAAGATTCAGTCACGTCTTCTAGTTCCTGGATTCCGAGATTCATACTCGTGTTTCCAATTATAATAATTATTGTTGACTCAGTGAAGCAGATCATCTAATCAGGTCAGTTCGCGACACGTTTATATTTTTTACTTCCTCCTTCATTGACCACTCTTATTATTGTGTGTGTGTGTGTGTGTGTGTGTGTGTGTGTGTGTGTGTGTGTGTGTGTACTGTAAAAGTAAATGTGTAGTCAGTATAATATAATCCTCTAGATTTAAAGAGATCGTGAGGTATTTACAATGGGTCAGGATGATCCCTCGTTCGTCGCGGTTTTTATTTTATCATAAAATTAAATATTTCTCTTCATCTAACGTTGAAAGTAGTCATATGAAATCCCCCTGCTTAGTATTTATCTTGATATCTGTAGCGTATAATCCTGTGGTTTTGATAAAGTATTACACTTCCTCTATTTATTATAGTATGTGTAATAGAACGATACAAGTAGAAGTTGTAATGCGACGTCAATAAATAGCGTTTTATGCATTTTCCTTCTCAAGACTCATCATCCTAATCATATAACTATTGGTCTCTCTTACTCATAAGCGACCCAACTCACTACCATTTACTCTTGTGTCAGTTTAGTTCCTTTTCTTTCTTTCTTTCGAAATTTTAACAGCATATTAAAACTATATATGTGTTGGTGTGAATGTTTATGTCGCTTTGTACATAAAGTATGTCTCACAGGCAACTTGATCTGTGGCTTGCCACGGGAATGAAAGGACGCTTTGAGTATAACGGGATTGTTTTGTTGTTTTTTTTTTCACCTCCCCCCTCCCCCCCCCCCCCCCTCTCCTTAAAAAATATAATTAAATGCCATTTAATTTTTTTCTTTCTGGTAATACTTTGCCGCTGGAAACTGTGAACTGTAAAAAGTACAAATATTGATATAACAGCTTTAAAAAAATAATTAAAGATGTAAAAGAAAGAACAAAATACCAAACACGGCGTTAAGTAATTAATGAGGGTAGGTAGATAACTTTGGGGACCATTGTCTAATGTGCTTTAAAAGGAACGAAACGTTACTATAATGGAACAAGGGTTTTTTGCTTGTAATTTGTCGTCGACCAACGACAGGGTTCACCTCGAAGTTAACCGATGTCAGAATAGAAATGTATAGTATGGATTGCCATCAGCTATCTGGGCAGCGTAGGTAATCTGTTGATTCCCCCCACCCCGATGCCCCATCCCCATCCAACTACATTTTTTGCCAGTCTACTTTTATCCACTTTCCATGCGTTAATATTTAATTTCATTATAGATTTTTATTTCTTTAGATATAGATAGGCAAGTCATAAAATATGACGGAGGACTTTTTGATCGTCATCAACAACCACCAAAAAGAGTTGTTATCGTTGATTTAAAAACAAACAACCCCGTAGACAACTAAGCAACAACAGACATTTAATAGAATTGATAGTTATCCATCCACCCACCAATCATATTTATAGTTGTTATCGTTGATAACAACAACAACAAAAAAAAAAAGCGTAGACAAGCGAGTAACAACAGACATGTGTGTAATACAAGGTACAAGTTATCCAGCAATCAACCGATTTTATCTCTAGTTGCTGTCATCGTTGATGTCATTTAGATTATAAATGATCCAATGCACAATACATCGGATTTCTTGCTTATGAATCAGGGATAAAATATTCAAGGGTTTTTGTGTGTGTGTGTGTGTAAAATTGAGGAATTCGTAATCATCGTGAATTTGACACAGGTGTGATTACACAAGATTCAGTCACGTCTTCTAGTTCCTGGATTCCGAGATTCATACTCGTGTTTCCAATTATAATAATTATTGTTGACTCAGTGAAGCAGATCATCTAATCAGGTCAGTTCGCGACACGTTTATATTTTTTACTTCCTCCTTCATTGACCACTCTTATTATTGTGTGTGTGTGTGTGTGTGTGTGTGTGTGTGTGTGTGTGTGTGTGTGTGTGTGTGTGTGTGTACTGTAAAAGTAAATGTGTAGTCAGTATAATATAATCCTCTAGATTTAAAGAGATCGTGAGGTATTTACAATGGGTCAGGATGATCCCTCGTTCGTCGCGGTTTTTATTTTATCATAAAATTAAATATTTCTCTTCATCTAACGTTGAAAGTAGTCATATGAAATCCCCCTGCTTAGTATTTATCTTGATATCTGTAGCGTATAATCCTGTGGTTTTGATAAAGTATTACACTTCCTCTATTTATTATAGTATGTGTAATAGAACGATACAAGTAGAAGTTGTAATGCGACGTCAATAAATAGCGTTTTATGCATTTTCCTTCTCAAGACTCATCATCCTAATCATATAACTATTGGTCTCTCTTACTCATAAGCGACCCAACTCACTACCATTTACTCTTGTGTCAGTTTAGTTCCTTTTCTTTCTTTCTTTCGAAATTTTAACAGCATTTTAAAAATATATATGTGTTGGTGTGAATGTTTATGTCGCTTTGTACATAAAGTATGTCTCACAGGCAACTTGATCTGTGGCTTGCCACGGGAATGAAAGGACGCTTTGAGTATAGGAAACGTGTGTTTAAAACATGGAAATGCTAGCTGTCATTTGACTGTGTGTTTAAAGGAAAATTGTAAGATATTGTTCTCTTTGAGTGCAATGTGTTTTCTTTGTTTACAATCAGGTTGGAGGTTACTATTTATATACGCACAATCTATCGATTTGCTGATTCTCTGCCCTCGTTTATTCTAGCTTGAAAGTTAAACACACACTATATTATCTGGTAGCACGTCTATAGATGGAACGGAATTGACGTCGCTCAGCTCTTTGTTATTGTTTTTAGACAGCCATTTTAATGATAAGTTCTCGCTAAATTATATCAATCGGACTTTAAACGTTTACGGTTATAGATAGTATGCGCGTGACTGAGAAGCTCACAACATTTCCATCCGGAAGTATAACGGACCAACACACAAAACTATGTGTAATCTTGAATGTTTATAGTCTGAATAATACACTTTAGTGATAATTACTCATAAGCATGGATGGTAAAAGACAATAACAAAGACCAGAGTGACGTCATCTTCGTTCTATATATACATAGTTTTGTGTGTTGGTAAGTTACAAACGGCTGGCGGATGTTGTGATCATTTTACCTAACTCATAGCATCAATTTCAATAGGTGCATTCCGTGCACCACTGCCATTTGTTTTATGTTGATTTGATGTACGACCAGCTCGACACCCCCCCCCCCCCCCCCCCCAAATTTGACCCCCAAGCGGGGTCATCCCCTTACACCTGATTTTGAACCCCGGCGTTCTATGCCTTCCAATATGATTGCTAGATGCACAGTTCTCTTACAGTGGTGATTGAATTAGTATTGATTGTTTTTTCTCAAAGGGCTCGAGCCTTCTTTCAGACACACGTTATGCATTCGTTTTCACTCGTTTTCACTCGTCCTTCAGTTTGCTATCTTTATCATTCAATGCGACGTAAACATGATCAAATAATTTCACGTCAATTCTAGGTGTATGAACTGGATGGGGTTTCCTGACCTCCCATGGTTGGCAAAGAGGTCACTCGCTGTGTATGTTCTGCCCCCTTATCTGTTTTCCCCTTTCTGTAGCTAGTTTGCGCTTGGCTAAGAAGCTCACAACATTGCCATCCGGAAGTATAAAGGACCAACACACATAACTATATGTGGCCTTGAACGTTAATAGTATGACTGAGTGACGTCAGTGTCATTCCTTCTATGCCATCTCCCTTCTTACTGGCACTGAAATGACCAAAGAGCGTCACAAGTACTGTAAAACCCCAAATAAAAACACAACAAAACAAGGTGTATGAATTTTTTATTCAAATTATTATTATTTTTTTTTTTTGTCGTATCTCGAGTGCGAATGAGTTCCCTTGGCTATAGTTAGTAGCGTATACATTATAAGAATCATCGTGGACGACTTAATGAACAGAAGTGGAATTCTAGTTTCGTGTGGCTTGCTTTGTGAATAGAATGAAACATTGAGCATAGCGAAAGCATGGAAATACGCAATTTGGTTTTGGGCGTTACAGATTAAATAGAAAATGATAGGCTACTACTATACAATTACCTGGCTGAGTGCAGTTTTGAATCGATTTCTTCCTTCAGCTGTTGATGTGCATTCAGATGTGTCTAACCAGGTTGCATGTATTATAGTTTCATAGTTATACAACTAATTGAGTAGCATTTGGAAATTTAGATTCGGCAATACTGCCGTACACTGACAAAATACATGTCTATAGATTTTGGCCTGAAAACTTTTTAAATCAAATCATTTACCGATAGATCATCAGTACTTCAGCTTGTCTAAAGGTCTCAGATATCAAACTCCATACGTCAATTTGACAATTTGTTTTGGGGGTCGGGAGAGGGAAGGGGAGTGAGGGGTGACGTCTGAATAACTTGATATGAGTAATGTATTAACTTTCCTGGTTAAAAAGGTGTTTTACCTCCGTACAGCTTATACCACGCAAGCAAACAAGCGAATGTCGTTTAGGTGATCCTTTGTTGCGATAATTGTGAGAGGTTTTACATTGAGCGTTATCAGCTCGTCAGAGGGTGTTTAGCTGCAATATTTATTGCTACATTTACGACCCTCCTCCGGCGCTATACTCTATGACGCTAGCAGATATCAGCCCGCCAGGAGCTTTTCAGGATTATCCTGGTGTGGATATTTTAGTGGTGGTGTATGTATGTATGTATGTATGTTGACTGCTGTCGTTCACTGACAAAACGGCTTTTTGTATAATTTATCGATAGATTGAAATGGCCCTCAACCTTTGCACTTATTATGTACATGTCTTATAAACGATCGCAGGTATTGGCTTGTTTTAACAAGTCTTACTGTGGACAATATTTTACGTTGGTTTGAAAGTACTGTATTTCCTTCTCAGTAATGAGCTCATAACAACTTGGGTTATCAACCCTGGAAATAAGTACGCGTCGCCCTCAACGAGTCAAAAGTCTGAAAGCTAATATTTACTACTTTGGGTCCCAGCTTAAGACTTTTGGACTAGTTATGGGTGGTGGGAAAAGGGAGAGGGGGCCGTTACTATCTATCAAATTATTAAGTAAACGTGATCAGGCCAAATTGACAAAAGTCGTTTTTTCGTCGTATTACAGTGTAGCCGATAGCCTGATAGCCATTATGCATGCATGCGATCCATTTGATGGCAGCTGGGGGATACGTGAGGGCGATAGATAAATAGATAGTAGGTAGATATACAATCTCGAGTGAAAAGCTGTATGTGATAATGATACGGAAAAAGTGTTTGCTATATGATAACATGGAAAGCTGCATGTGTGTATGTGGGTGATGATAATATACATGTAACTCACTGCTTAGAGGGTGTAATGTGTTGTAAGTCTCGCTTTATCTCTAGATGGTTTTGATTGAAAGGTTTAAGTAATAATGATTTATCTTACTTTGTTATCGGTAGGTGGTTGGTTAATCGAGTGTTAGTATGAATGGTCCTTGAGGGACGAGAGAGAGAGAGAGAGAGAGAGAGAGAGAGAGAGAGAGAGAGAGAGAGAGAGAGAGAGGGAGAGAGAGAGAGAGAGAGAGAGAGAGAGAGAGAGAGAGAGAGAGAGAGAGTGTGTGTGTGTGTGTGTGTGTGTGTGTGTGTCATGCACTCAGACTTGCATCCGTCGTTTTGTTCCTTTTCTTGGCGCTACGCCTTCACTCGCATCGGAAATAGTGGGTCATTGATTTTCCATGGTGGTAATTTCATGTATATTTGATTCCTGGGAGGGTCCATAATAACAACAACGGCAGCGAGTGCTTATCCCCTTACCCGACCTGCCTGCTTGAAAATGTAAAAATTCGTAGTTTTTAGGATATAAAAGTCTAGTAGTTGTTCCCGTTAATTTCATAGATCAAACAATTTACTATCACAAGGATTAAACAACACTTCTAAATTATGTAGGCTAGACTGGCGTCATCTTTTATTTTCAGTAAGTTATCATGACTTATAAGTACTCTGGAAGTTCTGAAATTGATCCAAAATTTCGTATTTTTACGAATTGTTCGTATGTAGTAGGCAAGTCTGCCTTACAAACATACGGGATTCGATTACAGTCTAATTATTGTAGACGATATTTTACCGACTTTATCATTTCATTGAAACCCAAGTCTCGTTGTTACTGGTGAAAACGGTTAGAATTTATAACCAGATAAATTTTGACCCATCGCCTCAAAACGGTAAGTCGGTGTGGTATAGATACTAAAACTTGAAGCTATTGATGCTTTGCATTTAGCTAAAGTACTCCGCAAGTTGACTATAACGTACCAAGACACAACACTATGTGTAAAATTATACATTTATAGTCTGATTGATATCATTTACTGAGAACTAATAACAAAAAAGCTGAGTGACGTAAATTTCGTCCTTTCAGAAGAAATTCTAGACATGGGTTAAGCGTTTATGTTTTCAATTAGGGGAGTGAAAATGATTTCTTAAAACTGATGAAAACTAGAAAGTTTCATTTTCTTGTTATTTTAACTTTAGATCCTAGCGGCCATCTGTCCCTGTTTGGCAATCTGGATAATTTTATTTTTAAAATTTAAATTGGAATGTTTATCTTGCATTTTCCAGGATTATATTTTTTTGACTAGAAGATTAAAACAAGGAACAGAAAACTATTTAGATCTAGATTATAATATTGGTATAATAGTCCAAACATACAGCTGTTTTGGGTCATATCGATATTGTGTGTTAGGGTTTCCCGTTTTAGTTCCTTGAAAAGTTGACCGCTATCTACGTTAAATTTTCTTATTGGCACCTGGTTTACCCCGACATTAAACTATATTTTTATAAACGACGCGTTGTAATCCATTTACACATTTACGCAAGCATAAAACTATGTTGTTGAACGACGGATCATATAATTTACACAAGCATAAACTATGACTCGGTCTTGCCGTTAAAGGGTTGGAACTCGAGTGCTTCTGCTGCTGCTAGCATGACACGTCAGTATGTTTTGGTTCGCTTGCATGGCATTTTCATTTTGTGGGTGAGTGTTAATAATGGTTGTTGGCCCCAGGTGAGCACATTCTGGATCGGTTTAATTAATTAATAGAGGTTGAAACGGAAGATTCGCCGCATGTGCATATTATCGATATTTGTGGATGTTCTATGGTTTAGGCACGTGTCCGATTCGATTCTATAGTCATGAATAGCTGATTATTCACAATGCGGTAACTGTTGATTTTTTTTCGTCTTCGCTGTAGTCGTCGTCATCGTCGTCTTCGTCATCATCAAATAATCTGCTACTTAATTTCAAATAATTTTACCTCTTTACCCATATCTACACGCACTAAACACACACGTTCACATGATTAACGTTTTGATTTTTTTTAAAAATATAGCACAATATCCAACAGAAACACTTAACATGTAGGACGAGACATGACGCATGTTAGGCGGTATTGCAATTTTTTAGGACAGAGATAACGCTGTTAACGGCCAGGTACTCATTTTACACCTGAGTACGGTGAGAGAATGTGAGTAGAGAACCTTTTCCAAGGACTCACATGCGCCGAGCGAGGCTCGAACCCAGGACCTCCGATCCGAAAGCGAGTGTCATACCACAAGACCACGTAGCCGCACATAGTTCCTAATTGCTATTCTAATCTCAGACACAGACAATCATAATGTATTATCATTCGTAATAATAGAAAATAAAATTGTTCGTTTACGTGCCATGCGCTACCAATTCATCCACAAAACGTATTCTCCCCCCCCCCCCCCCCCCCCCCCTTCCCCCCCGATATGGGTAATTAATTCCCTGTACATGCTCAAATAACGACCATGAACCGAGTCTTCACTATAATCCACGATTGGCTATTGACGCTGTCGTTTCAGCACAGGGGAGATAATTTCCATTTTATTTCTAAAGATACGAGGTTTTTTTTATGAATGGTTAAGTATGACGATTTACCGGTGGGGGTCTCTCGTTCTTTGAGATTTTAACACCGAGTTATTTATTGTACCCTGGCTTTATTGAAATGTTTCTTTGATTGTATTTATTTTAATGGGGTGTTTTTTATTGTTGTTTGTTTGTTTTGTATTGTTTTATTTGGATAGTGGTTAGAGTAAATAGTAGGGGGAATTAGGTCCAAAAAACCCTTGAATTGTGCAAACAGGGTTGAAAGCATGAAAATTACATATGTTGTAAAATATGAAAAACCCTATAATTTATGATATAGAACCACTCTGAGAGATCAGTATTAGTCGAGATACAAGGTTTTTAAGATTAGAAAATTTTGAAATGGACGACAATAATTTCTTTCATTTTTATTGTGTAAACATTCGAGGCAAGCCGACCAAAGGTTATTTTACGTCATCCTTTGGATTCCCATTGGTGACTATTTTTAGCGTCGAAGCGGATGTTTTCCTTTCGATTCACGAACCATACAAATTATCTAATCGTAAATACTATTCAATTTCACTTGTTTTAAAGGACGTCTAGCGAGCAATATTCTATAATATGACATTTTTTCTGCATCTGATTTAATAAGTATAATCAATTGCTCTAAAACGGACGGGCAGACGGGAAGATGAGCAGAGGGGTAGACAAAACAGACTAGCAGCTCAATAAATGCCGATAACCGGTGTTGACAAAGACAGTGCTCCTTCTCCCCTCCTCCTGTTTTCTTTTCTTTCCAAAAATACTGCTATAATCATTTTACGTGAGTTAAAACCTATTTCGGTCAAACTTGATGACAGTAAAGAGTAAGCATACCGCTTTCATTGCTATAATTATCATCATTATCATCATCATTAACCACTATGATGCTGTATTGTGGCAAGCTTTTTACTTTACGTTATTTACCGTTTATAATGTCCCTCTAAGTCGAGGAGGTATGACAAAGGGCAAGGCTATGAAACTCTTTTTGAAGATTTAACACAATTCAGTTCTTTGGTTTGTGATGAAAACAAGTTGGATGTATCTATGTTTTTAATTCATGAGAAAGAAATGAGATTATTGAAAGCTTAAAACAAAATGATGCTAAGTGGCATAAGTATTGTCGTGTAAAATTTAATGCCAACAAAATTAGGCGATTAGAATTAAAGAAATCTAAAAGAATTACCATACAAGAATTCCAAACTTCGTCATTTGACTTGGAGGAGTCACCGAATGAATATATTTCGCAACCCACGAGAATAATGAGACAACGTTCAAAATTAGAGATTGGCTATAATAAACAAAAGTGCTTTTTTGTAAAAACATAGCATCGGGAGTACTCAATTCTGTAATGACAACAGATATGGAAGAAAATATTCGTGAAATAGCGTTATCTATAAAAGATTCTGATATGTTGTCATTTATTGCCGGAGGAGATTTAGTCGCTCAGGAGGCACACTACCGCCCTATACCATAGGTTAGGTCAGTACAGTAATGAGTAAAATTCTCTCTCTCTCTCTCTCTCTCTCTCTCTCTCTCTCTCTCTCTCTCTCTCTCTCTCTCACTTCTCTCTCTCTCCGTCTCTCACTTCTCTCCTCTCCGTCTCTCCCGCTCACCTCCCCATCCTCCCCCCTCTCCCTCCTCTCCCTATTTTATCTACTAGTTAGGTTAGTACAGTAATGAGTAAAATGCTCTCTCTCTCTCTCTCTCTCTCTCTCTCTCTCTCTCTCTCTCTCTCTCTCTCTCTCTCTCTCTCCCTCTCCCCCTCTCCCGCTTTTATCTACTAGTTACAACACGAAATAATCATCAGTTAGCTACCGTAAATGGTTACCGGTGTATTTAAAGTTTTAGAACGCACATTGTATAGTAGTGGTTATTTCCTCGGATAAGTAATGCTATATAGGAAAAAATAAAGGTGCTAAAAACGCACTGTTCTGAGAAATTGCCAGAGTGGTTCTATATCAGGTGTTATTTATACGGGTCATAGCTACCTATATGCCAGTTTTCAGGATTTCAACCCCAATGTGCACGGTTTTAGCCTAATTTTCCCTAATACAATGAATATGAAGAAAAAATATATTTTTACGCAGTTATTTCCCTTGTTTAATATATCTGTAATAGGTAAAATCTAAGGCCTTAAACCGATACGTTATGATTGATTGCCAGAGTGGTTCTATATCAGATGTTTTTTCTATGGGTTTTAGCAAACTGTATGCAAATTTTCATGCTTTCAACCCGAATTTGCACGGTTTTAGCCTAATTCCCCCTACTAAAAGGAGAGAATAAGATCGTGAACAAGTTGTGTACATAGTTTATAAGTAGATATTTACAATACGTGTTGAAATGGAAACGGGTCCCTCTTCTCTAGATGATTGCAATAATTGACGTCACTCAACGGACTGGTCTGCTAACTGGAGGAGAGATTAAATCAACATATTATTTTAGTATAGATTGATAGTGATTGACGTTAGACTGCTGTTTGTTGTCAAAGTAGATTCGGAAGGCATTTTAGAACAGATAAGGAACCAACCAAAAATTAAAAACCAAAAACAAAAAATAATGTCTCGCATAAGGATGGAATATGGTTCTCATGGAGCAAACCTCATTTTAGCGGGTGGTTGGATGGGAGCATCACCCTTGAATCATATACCTATGATGTTCGCATGGGTGTACGATCCGATAGTGATGTCGTTTCTTCTTCTCTTTACTAGCCTATCCTGCTTCTTTGGTTTGTGATTGTATTTTTGACAGGGATATTTTTTTTTTCTGTAAATCTTCTGCCTGTTTGTTCTTGGTTATTTATAATTTAGCTTATGATATCTTTAGGTTATGATTTTGATTTACATTTGTACTATTTTTGTTAGATTGCTTGTTTTTTTGTTTCAGCAGTCTCTCATATAACCTCAATTGTGTTGGAAGAGACCTAAAGCAACAAGCAAACAAAAAAAACCTCATTTTATTCAAATAATGTTTATTGCATTACAATAATAATACTGTACGTTATTCCCTCTTATTTTACTAATTTATTTTCTTTCCTTTTTTGTTTTTTTCCCCTTCTTCTTCCATATCTGTATTTGCAAACATACCCGGTTATTTGAAGTCAGAATTTAAAAAGTGTTGACTTTGTTCTTCTGCTTGATCTCATTTAGTCAGACTGTGACAGTGAAGTGGTTTTTTTAAAGTTGAACGGCCTGTCGTGTTCTGTTTGATTGTGGGGATTTTCTATTCATTGAAGTCCTGTGTACCCATCAGAGGGCGACTTGAACGGTTGGGAGCGGAGAAAAACATGGCTGAAGTGCCATGATAGATAAGTGTCGTTTTAAAGATAAATCATGATCGTAGACTTATAGCCATGGCTTATAGTGGTGCTTTAAATCCGTTAAGGGTCGCGATAGCTGCTCTATTATTTGCATGTGTGGCTTGTGGTCTGGTGGTATAAAAACTCGGCTTGTGACCTATAGGTCCCTGTTTAAAAAGGCTCTGATTTCACATTTTCAATCGGTCCATGATTTATTGGATATTGCGCTATAAAAAGAAAAGCTCACTTACAATGTTAAACCAAAGCTTTCCTATAAGAGAAATTTGGCCGTGGAAAATTGTGGTTCTGGCACATCGGGCTGATCTGAGAGATAGCAGCACCAGTAGCTAAGTCCGATAAAGAGGTAGATACCGTCAAAGCACTGTAATATCATTTCTTTTATGGTGGAAAGACTTTGGGGGATCAATCTGTCTACGGTTATCAGGCAACGACGTGCCCCTTGTCCCAATCTATAATGTCCTAATAACTACTAGGGGTCTGGTCAAGCGGAATGCATTCATGAATTATAACCACTACCCGGGGATATTGGGTGGTTTGGTGGGGTGGTGATTGGATAGCTTGTCGGCCCGCTTGTTGATATTCTGTCGAACGTGGTGAACAAAACACTGTTTTCTTATTTTGGCCCAAAAAAATCCAAACCATTCTTGATATTATTGATAGATAAAGATAAGCCCCAGTGTGTAAAATAACCTAAGCCTGAGGATTCAGAAGTTTTTGGGTTAAAACTTAAAAAAAAAAAAAAAAAAAAGTTGGGTATCATCAAAATGTATCAATGATGTTGGGTTTAATTTTTTTTGGCCTAAATGAGAAATGGGTGTTTTGTCCGTGCACGGCCGTCTTGGTTCGTGTTGGACTTGACTCTCTGTTGATCTATCCGATCTCTATCTGGCATTGATTATCACCAATGATTTGTATTGCCTTCCCTCCCACCTCCTTGTTCTCCTCCACCGCCACCTCCTACTTGCCCCCTCCCCCTCTTTTCCTCCTCTTATTTTTTTTCTCCTCCTCCTCTTCTTCCTCTTTTTCTTATTTTCCTTTCCACTTCTTCATCCATATCCTCTTCTTCCTCCTTTTTTAAATAACCCTCTTCCTCTTTATCCACCTGTTCTTCACCCGCTTTATCTTCCTCCCCTCTTCCTCCACCCCTTGCCCCCTCTCCTATTTCACTCTTCTCTCTCCTCTTCATCTTCCTCCCCTTCATCCTCCTCCCCCTCCCCCCTTCTTCTTCTTCTTTTCTCAAAATGACAGGACATCATCATCAACTCGCTATCATGCATGGTACAATACTATCTGTCTTTGTCATGATAGAACGAAGATGACGTCACTAAGTAAGGTCTTTGTTATTTAAAAAAAAAGTATTTTGCCATCCACTTTTACGAGTACTTCTCACTTCTTCTTCTTCTTCTTCGTTCCTCTGATGGACATCTATGGCTGCAGTCCGATATCTGCTATGAAGTCTGTGGTCCGCTTTAGGTCCTCAGCCTCACCATAGAGCTTTGTGTTGAGTGTTGTAGGGTGACCCAGTGGTTCGAACGTTGCACGTTATATAATGGGCAATCCATAAGCACATGTAAAGTGGTTTCATGGTCGGTTCCACATGGGCAATAAGGGGTTGTTCCAATACCTAGCTTTGTAAACATATGTCCTCTTAGTCTATTGTGTCCTGTTCGGAGGCGGAATAGAGTGACTTGGCTACTTCGCTGAATGGCATGGATTGGATCCTGTATGAACCAGACTATAAAAGTTCATGGTTACACATAGTTTTGTGCGTTGGTCCGTTATACCACCGGATGGCTATGTTGTGAGCTTCTTAGCCAAGCGCATACTATCTATAACTCTAGCTTCTTATAGCCCCTCACTCGAGTCGGCTCGAATTCCATTATTATTGACAATCGGATCGGATTCCTCCCAAATCTTATTTGTAATTTACATACTAACGGGGTTGATTGCCGACCGACCACCGACTGATCGAGCACCGGAAAATGACAATCATTTCCTGGAGATTTCTGCCCGACCACAAAACGACCTCTCTCTCTCTCTCTCTCTCTCTCTCTCTCTCTCTCTTCCTCTCTCCTCTCTCTTCTCTCTCTCTCTCTCCTCTCTCTCTCTCTCTCTCTCTCTCCCTCTCTCTCTCCCCCCCTCTCTCTCTTCTCTCTCTCTCCTCTCTCTCTCTCCTCCCCCGCGCTCCTCTCTCTCTTACCTCTCTCTACCTCCCCCTCTCTATCCTCTCCTCATCTCTCTCTCTCCTCACTCTCCGTCGCTACTCTCTCCTCTCTATCTCTCTCGTCTTGATCTGGCATGGAATGGATGCTCTCACCCTCATGGACCGAAATCGCAATTTTTTTTTGAACCTCATGTTCACTGTTTGATCTGACGAAAATACTTTGGATAGAACGTATTCAACCGGAAAATCCAGCAATTGCCATTATCCGTTTGGCTAAACTTGATACCTCCGCCTCCATGGGTCTGATCGGGGGGGGGGGGGGGGGGGGGGGGGGGGGGGGGGACGACGACGACTCAAATAATCCTTTATTTATTTCAAAATCTTATCACATTTCCTCTCTTCTCCCTATTTAATCCAATTTATGATAGCAACTTTGTCACACCCGCTTCTCAGCCTGCCACTCCAATCGAAATTTGATCATAAATCAATTGCAGTGTTTGTTCAATTATATAACCAGTTAACTTGCCGTACTCTGAAAAAACTCGAATTTAAAAAATTGACCAGAAACTCATCCTTCATATGACCCTCATCCTGAAAAAAAAAAAAAAAAAATAATAAAAAACCCAACAAACTCTCAAACCTGAAACTTCGCTAAGTCCTTGGTTGGAAATTTATATATTTTTCTTTCCAGGATGAGGTTAATTTAAATCGATCGATATTTGAAGGACGAGTTTTCTGGCCAAATTTTTAAAAGATTCGCCAAGTTTACTGGTCAAACATTTTTGTTTTGTTTTGTTTTTTTTTTAATGGGGGACAATAAAAGACAGATTTTGATGTGTGCGTGATGTCTAGGTTAACTTTATGTAAATTATGTATGCAACAGCTGCTGTCGTAATATTTGCTACATTGATGGGGCATTGAGGGGATGTATAATATGTATATTATGCATGTGTGTGTGTGTGTGTGTGTGTGTGTGTGTGTATGTATATTATATTTATCAAGGTGTTACTTGGATAGTACTCTTTGGATTGTATAATCGTGTCGTTTTTATCAGTGGAAAAGCAAATCACACACACACACACACACACACACACACACACACATCCAAACACAGAGTTACTTACCCGGGAGGGGGAGTAAAGGAAGAGAGAGAGAGAGAGAGAGAGAGAGAGAGAGAGAGAGAGAGAGAGAGAGAGAGAGAGAGAGAGAGAGAGAGATGGATGAAGCCATGGATCATATTCATCCAAATCTCATCATCATAAACGACATGAAGACAATTGAGAGAAAAAAACAAAAACAAAAGCAACCCGATACTAAAGAAACAAACAGGAAAAACGAATTGTTTTAAAATTATTTTAAAGAAAAAGAAGACACGACTAACTTAAACACAACAGAATAGAATAAAAAAGAACACGAACGACAAGCATCATCAAGGAATCAGTGAATTTTAAAATTAGAAAAATATATATTGTCACTAAAGATCAAGGATTGAAAAAATTGAAAGCTGTCTTGATGATTTGATGGTTGAGGTTCTCGATCGATCGATATTTGAGGGATGTGATTTCTGACCAAATTTTTTTATAAGTTTTATTTATTTATTTATTTATTTATTTATTTATTTATTTATTTATTTATTTATTTATTTATTTATTTATTTATTTAATTAATTATTTATTTATTTGTTTATTTGTTAGTTAATGCTACGGTAGAATGATCGATGGAGGAAGCCATCACTAGTCTTGTTATTGTGTAATTATACTATTATACGGCCTGACCTAAGTAATGACGAAAGACAACTCACTTTGACATTCATGTTATATTTTAACTGTTGTACTTTTCTAATCGTTTGATATTCTTGGTAATGGCAAAGCGTGACCTTATTGATCTACCGCAGACTGTTCTGCACTGACTACTCTGACAAAACACCTTTTTGAAAATTTATCTCGAAAACTTTACTTATTTACTCCATAACATCAGGGAATTTCTTAACAAATTGTTAACAGCTCTTAAACTGGAGGCTTTAGAGTTGAGACTGTTTGTTAACTTGGTATGGAGTGTGGACATGGAATCCGTCGATAAATAATATTATGATGACATTTTTTAGAATTAAACTTTTTTAAAAATATATCGAAAAAGGAAAATATTTTTTTGTACCCTGTGCTGACAAGCAATGCAGTTCACAGTCATTTTGACTATATATGCTGAAAGGCATTCTATTAACACAATCATTAATATTTTACAACCAAATAATTACAGAATCGTACGTTGTCAAGATCGAAGATTTAATTTTATACAAATAAACAAACAAACAAAAAGTATTTATTTATTTATTTATCTTTTTAAAAAATGTTCTTCTTACATTTTAAATAAAAGTCAGTGACCGGTCTGAGCTCCGTCTCAATGCACACGGCGTGTGGACAGACGGATGTCCATAATAACTATACCCAGACATGTAGAGTAGAAATGGAAGAAACCCAGACAAGATTGAGAGACGAGAAGGGAGATTTTCCGATAATTTCAGCAGCCCGAGACCAGGGACTTGACAATGGTGTGAGACAAGGTGGCCAGATCAATGTTTTTAAGGAATGCCAAACATAAGAAAAATGGAAAGAAGTCAATTGGTGTGGAAAAGTAGAAAGTTAATTTATCTTAGCATCACTTTTTACGAGAGTGTGTATATTGAAATTGAATAAGCTTCATTTTACGGTCATATGACGAGCAATATCTTGCCTGATAAAAGCCACCAGATTAAGTAGACGTATTGATGAAAATCATAAAAGAAAGAATTGGTATTATATAGTGTTGAATGAAAATATTGGGAAGGGGGGGGGGGGGGGGGGGGGGGGGAATAGGCAAACAATCAAAATGATTCTTATATGCCAAAGATTTGTTCAAAGTACCAATATTTTGGAATTGGCATAAACATATCAAACTGGCAGCAACCCTGGTGTGAGAACGTGAGACTGAGAATCTGATCAATAACGGATGCTGACGTGGGTCCCATCCATCCCACCTACCCATCTATCCCCCCCCCCCCCCCCCCACACACACACACACTCACCCTCCCCCCAATCTCCATTCCCCCCGCACCCAACCCTTCCCTCTCCCTCTTTCTTACTGCTTACTTCGTCCTTCGCTCCCTCAAACCTCTTTAACCCGTCAACCTCATCTCCTTCTTTTTCGGAGTCCACCCTAAATAGATCAAGAGTATGTACAGGAAAACGACATTTCCTCATTAGGTCTGTTCCTGGACATTTTCAATCCTTGCCACATCGGACCCCCGCCAGCTGCTCTCTCTCTCTCTCTCTCTCTCTCTGTCCTCGGTTGACTCCCCCAACGTCTCTCTCTCTCATCTCATCTTCCTCGTTCTCAACCTATCTATCTATCTATCTATCTATCTATCTATCTATCTATCTATCTATCTATCTATCTATCTATCTATCTATCTATCTATGTGTAAATTGCTGTCTAGTTTTGTATCGAAGGTCAGTGCACGATGGAAATGAAGATATCAATACACTATAGAGACTCGAGTAGATTAATACCCAACCCTTCACACAATCCCCGAGGGGAAGAACGAGAGAGCGAAAGAGAGAGAGAGAGAGAGAGAGAGAGAGAGAGAGAGAGAGAGAGAGAGAGAGAGGGCGGATAGACAAATAGAGACAAATAGATTTGGAGATCGTTAGAAAGATGGTTCTATAGATAGATTGATAGAGATATATAGGCTGATAGATACACACTCTCACACACGCACACACACACACACACGCACGCACACACACACACACACACACACAGAGAGAGAGAGAGATAATGGAATAGATATAAAGAATGAGAGGAAGGAAAGAGACAGACAAACAAATAGAAAAAAAATGATAGGTAGACATGGATAGATATGGAGAGAGAGAGAGAGAGAGAGAGAGAGAGAGAGAGAGAGAGAGAGAGAGAGGAGAGATATATAATGGAATAGATATAAAGAATGAGAGGAAGGAAAGAGACTGACAGACAAATAGAAAAAATGATAGATAGACATGGAGAGAGAGAGAGAGAGAGAGAGAGAGAGAGAGAGAGAAAGAGAGATAGAAGGAGAGAGAGAGAGACAGAGAGAGAGAGAGAGAGAGAGAGAGAGAGAGAGAGAGAGAGAGAGAGAGAGAGAGAGAGATTGCTTCTTCATGTAGGTAAGTAACATCGATAACCGAGACGGATGTCGGAATAGATCTGAGAGAATATAATCACAAAATGGTGGGGTTGAAGTGTCGATTATCATAACGGGGAGTGAAAAATCGATCATTTTTGTATAAACGACCGCAGCAAATCGAAACGACATGGCGGCTCCGATTGATTTCTCTCTTTGATCTTCCGACGCCACTTTTGAACTGTGTTTTGTTTTTTAAAAAATAGATAATTGCGTCCGAATGGGCATTTTCTTTTTTTTTTTTTAACGGTTACATACCTCCATGCATGTTTCCTAATTCTTCTAGGTTCTAGCCAAAGATGATGTAGAATGTCTTTGGATGTTTGGGGGAAGGGGGAAATTGGGTGGGAGGGAGGAGGAGGGTGCTAATACTCTTGGATGGATAGATTCAAGAAAATTTATATAAATCGTCAATATATATTACAGGGTTCAAAGTTAAGCCACATTGGATCAAATTAAGCATCTAATATTGTCTGGTCCAACAAAGAGATCTGCTCGTAGGCCTCTGAGTAATTGTTGATGTCGCTGATTCGTGTCTTCGGGTTCGGATCCGCCGTCATCGCCAATTTTCTCTCCCCATACTTCTCCCATCTCATAGCCAGATAAAATAATCTCCCTCGTTATAATTTTTGCCTGAATATAACCGCAGACCTAACCGACACACACACACACACATACACACCCACACACACACTCATACATACACATGCGCGCGCGAAAAAGGACACAGAGAGAGAGAGAGAGAGAGAGAGAGAGAGAGAGAGAGAGAGAGATGGGGGGGGGGGGAGTCAGAGAGAGAGAGAGAGAGTGAGAGTGAGAGAGAGAGAGAGAATCTTCGTGAAGGTCTTTGGTTATATTTTAATGTAAAGTTTGATATATGTTTTTTTAAAAAAAATACCCATGCTCTTTTAGGGCAAGAAAAATATTTTTTAGAAAAGCAATTTTATTTTTAAAAGTTGGACCCCCCCCCCCCCCCTTGATAAAAAAACAACAAACAAACAAAAAGAGCAAAATCCCAAAGAACTCAACCAATTTTTGAAGCAAAACTAAAATCCATACCGAAACAAAACCATCAAATATTTCTCTGTTAAGTACGTTTCGAATCGACTATGCCCTAGTTTCGCTGCTTTTGTCTTGAATGATTTTTCATGCCTGATTTAGCTTTCTAAAACGTTCTATTGATTTGGGGGAAAAAAATAGAAATTGACTCGTATTTAGTTCCCTCACGACCCCCTGCGCTGAGGTTTTCTGTGTTCCACTTAACTCTATGTCACAGTGCATTGACGATGTAATTTCCGATTTTATTGATTGTCATGAATATTATCTTTTGTGTTGAGCCCCCCCCCCCCCCCAAATAAAATTAAAAAAAACAAAAACAACAACAACAAAAACATCACAATCAAACAAACAAACGAAACTAAAAAAAAAAAGATTTTAAAAAAATGTAGGATGTTTTCGATTGGACCCGGGATCGATCCTGGTCCCTTTGCGTGTGAAGCAAGGGCTCTATCAACTGAGCTATCGGACCCACCCCCTATCTAGGTCAGAGTGCGAATCAATAAATCTTTAATTTCTATAAAAATGACTTTTCGCAAATCGTTTCCCTTTGATCTCCGTCACGCCAAGATGTTGAGGACTAGCGCGATAAAGAAACGGATAAACTCATCGCCATTCCGAAAGCGAATAGGCACACAAGTATCGGTTGACATTTTGTTTGTCTGCCTTCAACACGCTTCATTAATTTCGTTAGAGAAGCACTGAAAGAAACTCTGCACTCGATTATAACTCAATTATTGATAACACGACGGAGAGAGAGAGAGAGAGAGAGAGAGAGAGAGAGAGAGAGAGAGAGAGAGAGAGAGAGAGAGAGAGAGAGAGAGAGCGAGAGAAAGAGAAATTAAGTTAAGGAAATAAGGCGGGAAAGGGTTTGGATAATGGGAAAGAGAGATAGAGTGTATGTATGTGTGTGAGTGAGTGTGTGTGTAGGTTTGGGATGGATTTTGGCCAAATATATAAATAAGTAGACAAGTAGGTACAAACATTTCAACGATTTCACTATGTTGAATGCGCTCCTCAATGCTTATTTTGCACCCCACCCGCGTCCCAGGAAGCCATATGAATCCAATTTCCATTTCATACAGTACAAGCCGCTTGTTAAGCGCCCTTATTATATTAATACCATTGAGAGAGAGAGAGAGAGAGAGAGAGAGAGAGAGAGAGAGCGAGAGAGAGAGAGAGGTGGTGGGGAGGGGAGGAGTTATATAATAACGTTGTGTATTGAGTGTTGTCTCGAACCCGTGAATAATTTGTCCAGCAAAGTCTACGTGTGCATTATTGCCTGTGGGAAACCGTTGGGGAACCGATCAATATGTTTACACTTCCCTTTGCGCTATGTACGATGAATGGGACTTAGATTATTTCGACTCGGGTTCGATACACCCTTTGCACGCCGAGTTTGACTTGGCTCGAAACACTTTTATTGATATATAGAAGGAACAAAATTGACGCCTCTCGGCTCTTTGATATTGTTTTTTAGACAGCCGTTTTAATGATTAGTTATCACTAAATTCTCTGGGTTGGTTCGTTGTATCCGACTGGCGGATGCTATGAGTATTTTACCTAAATGCATTGCATCAATAACTTGCTGTTTTGACCAAGAGAGCAGTCAGAAACAGCGATGCAGGTCGGAAAAAAAGTGTGTATGAAACAATACCATACAAAGCAAAGGGGAAAATACAAGAGAGAAAAATATTCCTTCCTCCCCCTCAATATATCTGCTTTATTTGGCATTGTTCATACACTTTTTCCAATCTTTATCTTACACCATTGCCTGCTCCTTAATTTGTCACCAAATTGATGCAACTCGGGGTTCATTTGAAGCTGTTACTGCTCTCTTGATGAAAGCGGCGGGATATAGAGTTCAAACTATATAATTTTGCCCGGTGAAATTATGAATTTATAGACGTTAATTTTAATTTTGTCTTGCCGTTTCAGGGTTAAATTGATTTTTGTTCGATAATATCGCATTCATTTCAAACACCGGCACTCGCCTTTTTTTCTCTCCCCGTTCAAATATTATTACGCACCTAATAATTATCACTTGTGTACTTTTGTATCAAAGAGAGGCGGTAGGTGATTCAGGATTTCCTAGATGAA
>NC_088363.1:54065259-54080259 GCF_034508935.2 Berghia stephanieae | reverse complement strand
AGCAGACTTGCTTGCCACTTACACTGATAAAAAAATGTGTTCTGAATTGTCTGGAGCCAGAATTGGCCAAAAGCGCTACTCCCCTCCCACCTCCTTCGTAGGAGTTTGTTTTTATTTTTTGTTTTGTTCTCCTCTCTTCTTTTTACGAAATTTGGAAGGAAATATATAATGACAAAACTGAACTACTTACATTTTACACCAATTATTAAGTAACAACTTAGGGAGCAGGTACTGGTTTAAGAAAAACCGCTCAGAAACATGTTGAATTACCAAGGCACAACATCAGCAGATGCAAACCTTTCTGAATTCCTGTCTGCGACAAATATACAGAATTAGATGGCCAGAACTAATTAGCAATGATGAACTGTGGAAGAAAGCAAAGTAGGAGCCTGTCAATGTGGGTAACCCATCGCAGGAAATGGAGATGGATTGTGCAGACGCTTAGAAAGCCACCGAAGAACATCAACCCTAACATGGAATTCGCGAGGAAAGAGAGGACGTGGAAGGCTCAGAAGCACACGGAAGAGGTCAACAACAGAAGAGCTGAAGAAGATGGGAATGAGCTGGAGTGGAATGGAGAAGATGGCCCAGAGCAGAGCGAGATGGAGGAAGAAAGTCGACGGCTTATACTCCAGGGGGAGCCCAAAGGCTTAAGTAAGTAAGTAAGTACTGGTTTAAGATAAGTGCATACTGATTTTCACTAATTATTAAATATTAAACATTGTTATGGGAATACGGGTAGAAATCGTGTATTTTGGCTTGCTTTTCTAAATTTTCTTATCTTATCTTGAAATCCTGATTTTTTTTCTCTCTCCTAAAAAGTTTTCTTTGTTATTGGTAGAAGCACGTCTGTGATGGATAACAGCAGTCTCATTAAAACTTACCGCATTCAATATTTTACTTCAGTCGCAGTGGTTTTTCTATTGAGACGCAGACAAAAGGAAGGAGAAGCAGAAGAACAGGGACTGAGTATTGTTTATTTATTGTTCTATTTCCTTCACCCAGTGTTTACCTCAGAACGACAACGCGCACCTTTGTTGTCAGTTTATATACACCATGCTATAGCAGACTAGCGATCACCACAGAGAGGTAGAATGTCTGTCTGTCTTTGAAATTATCACCTCTTGTTGCCTGACTTGGCTCTTTCTTGATGATAACAGACAGTCATCTTCCAGAAAAAAAAGCAAAACCCAACAAATTGTTGGGAAAACGATACTGGGTTTCGCTCCCCTGACGATAATGAAGCAGCCCTGTCATTTACACTGATAACATCTGAGTTACAATTTTTAAATGATATAAAATCCGTGGCCTCGTCCCGTAGAATTCTGAAGAAAATTGGTTAAAAAAAAAAAGGAAATTATTTTACTCACCCATATTCTGTGTATTATTCTCGTATATATTTTGTGCCACTCTTCTAAGTTAAATGAAAAACAACTAAATAAAAATAAAAAAAACAACAAACGAAAATAAACAAAAAAACAAAACAAAAACAAATCAACAAATAAAATAAACAAAAACAAAACAAGACCTAAACAAAACAAAAATTAAACAACAAACAAACAAAAAGTACAAATAGATGGATTTAATCTTATTCTTTCTTTTTTTTTAAATTCCAAAATGAATGAAATTGATTAACGGTTAAAGAACGAACGAACGAATGAATGAATAAATAAATTTATTATTTTATTATTCAATAAGCGAACGAGTGAGTGTATGAATGAATGAATCAAGCAATCAATCATTTTAACCAGTAAATCAATCAGTAAACAAATAGATAATTCTTACATCATCGCCTTGGCGCTGGATATGACCTAAAAAGTGTCGCAAGGGCCCGAAAGCGCTTTTTTTTTAAAACAACCAAACTATCACCACCCCCCCCCCCCCCCCCCCCCCTTTCAATTTTATATTTGTAAGTGAGAGAAGACCTAAAAAGTGTCCCAAAGACCGTAAAACCCTTTAAAAATAACCAAACAAACTATCCACCCACCTCCACTTTATATCTGTAAGAGAGTGAGAGAGAGAGAGAGAGAGAGAGAGAGAGAGAGAGAGAGAGAGAGAGAGAGAGAGAGAGAGAGAGAGAGAGAGAGAGAGAGAGAGAGAGAGAGAGAGACTGAAGATATTTTTGTGTGTGTGTCCCGTGCATGTCTGTAATGACAATAACAATATCAGTAATGAGAAAACCCTCTGTGTTTTAGGAAGGCGGCTAGTGTATTTTTATAAGGCTGCTCGCGCCATTTCCCCCTTCTTCCAATGTAGAAAACGTTTGCGGGAAAGATTACAAAATCATTATCTGTGCGAGAAGAGAGAAATTGTGCGTTTAGGAGAATACATTCTGTATGGGTGAGAAAACAACTTAATTTGCCGTCGCTGTTTTATCACTCGGAATTCTGGATTTTACAACTAATTTTGTTGTCTTTTAACTGTATTGTGAAGTTGAAAGTTGAAATGATGAATTTATACTGCTAGTTGATAATATTATATTATTAATATATCATTGGTTTCATTAAAAAAAAAAACAACGGGGGCCATGATAGTAATAATATTAACAGCAACAACAAAAACAATAAAAGTAATAGCATTATCATCATCATCGTCATCATCATCATCATTATCATCATCATCATCATCATCATCATCATCATCATCATCATCATCATCATCATCATCATCATCAACAAAAACAAAAACAAACTGAAATGGAGACAGACCTCTTTGCACTTAGGCAGATGGGAGTGATTCCTTCATAAAACTTGGACTTCACTTTTCGAGCAAGGAACTTGAACTTGTCGTTTAAAACAACAAACCATAAAAGGGGCGGTGGTTGTTGAATGACAGTACACAACAAGATCGATGTGTTTTATTGCGGTTTAAAAACAAATTCGATATTAACGTATTATTTTAAAATAGGATATTTCAGACAAGTCAAAGCGATACTAAGCGGCTAGAAATGTTGGACTGTAAAAAGGCATGAACAAAAATGAGTATAACAGCTTCAAAACCGAACCAAATACTAAACACGGAGCGTTTCTTGCTCAAAATCATTCCTCAGCCAATAACAAAAGATTTCTCTGCCGTCTGTATAAATTAAAAAAGAATTGTTTTTGTTATTTAATGACTAAAGAAGGATTTTGAGATCGAAACGGTTTTTTTTTTGTGTGCTTGATATTTTGATCTTTTTTAAAAAAAAGATTGTCATATTCGCTTTTGTTCGATATTTTCAGATGTAAGGTTGAAAGGTCGCCTATTTCAACTTTGCTTTTCATCAAATTAAATTTTGACCCTTCTGTTCATTTCTGTTGAAAAATGTTCATTGATAAGCGTCAGAAAAAAAAAAAAAGAAACCGACGCGGATTCGAACTATGCATATTTTCGTTGGAGATTACTGCTCTGTCAGTTCAGTAACGATCACCCTCCATAAGATGAACGTAAAAACCCTCCCCCCACCCATCACATTCCCAATACAGACTAATTTACAATCGGTATCCATGCAACGCGCCCAGGCCTTAGCAAACTTTCAATAATAATTTGTACAAAATATCACAGCCGCCTACCTCCTATCTACCTCCTACCTTTCGGAATCATGGAACGCTAACGGAAGTGTTACTTTACACGAATACATAATAAAAATATTACAAAAGATTGTCTATCTAGCTTTGATCTATCTGTATTAACATTCAACTCGGGTCTACTGGACAATGACAAAACACAATTTAAAATTTTTTTAATGAGTTTGGACAGAAATCATTTACTTCAAATATCGACTGATTAAGATTCGACTTGATTTCTTTTTTTAAAGTCTCAAACATGATATACCAAAGAAATGAGAAACTTTTTGGCATGTTTGGTTAATGTGAGGGG
Source organism: Berghia stephanieae (assembly GCF_034508935.2). Classification (NCBI taxonomy): domain Eukaryota; kingdom Metazoa; phylum Mollusca; class Gastropoda; order Nudibranchia; family Aeolidiidae; genus Berghia; species Berghia stephanieae. The sequence goes on along the minus strand of NC_088363.1, from coordinate 54,076,401 downwards.
TGAAAGATCATATCTAAGTTAATCAATCCACATTTGAAGGAAAAACTACTTATTTTGGCCCAAATGTTTATAAAGGCCTTTTTGTCAGTGTACGACAAGAGGTGATGGTTTGGTTTTTCTATTATCATCATCATCATCCCGCATCAGAATTCCTGGGATAATCTACCCCTCTTAAGTTCCTCTTTTCTTCTCGGGTATACCTGCTGGCATGACTTTTTCATACCTGTTCTGCTTTCTCTGAATCATCTCGGCGCGCTGCTGTGTTTTGTTTAAAGATTCGCATAACCGGAATTGATGGAAAGGAGATAAGATTAGTTTAGCACATGCCCCGGTTTGTGGCTTACCTTCTGGAAACTGGAAGGTTTAGGCATTGTCCAACTATGACAAAACAACTTCTTTCTCATTTGGTCAGTTAACTTTTTGTTTATGAATATTGAATAGATAAATGGATAATAATGAATGAACGAACCAATGAATGAACGAATGAATACAATTCCTTTCATTCATCTCTGGGGAGGGTAGTGCTTTACATGAGGATCTACCTCCGTATTAAGAAGAAAAAACAAAAAACAAAAACAAAACAAAACAATACAAAAAACAAACAAACAAAAAAACAAACCAACAAACAAAACAAATTAAAAAAAAAAAAAAACAGAAGAAAAAAAAAGAGACAAAACCCCAACGAAATATAACCTAGGCGTTAGTCGAATTGCAGCGTTACAGTGAACAAGAAGGACTAAATTTCATGCTCAAAGGGGAAAAGGAAAGATGCCGACAATGTGGCCCTTCTGGTCCTTCCTTTTGGTCCTCCTTCACAAGTGGTGTAGTGCAATAGCTTAATTTGGGTGTTATGTTATTATATGGTATTGTAAATGTTGCTGCTCGAAGCTCGAAGAAATAAATAACAATGTGAAATTCAATGTAAGCTTCAATTTAATACACGAAAACAGATAAAATGGACGTTTCGGGTTTCCCCTTTATCAACAATACAGGATGAGATAATGTGGTAGTAGCGTTGTGAAGATGAATAAACAAAAACATTGATGGGCATTGATCATTATATGGGCATATGAAATAAAAGATTTCTGGTTAAATTGAAGACAGCCTATCTGTCATTGTATGGTCGGGCAGTATTTGATTACACATTTGCACCTATTGTGGCATTTCGTAAAAGGATGCCTTATTCCTCGCCCTGGCCTGTACAAAATTGAAATTTAATTTATTTTTTTTCATCAAAGAAATCTGTGAAGATAAAGGAAACAAAACAACTGCAACGCAACCCAAAACAAATTCCTAGATTGATTTTTGTAATTGCAATAATGAGAACTATTATTTTATCCGAAACCTCTTACCTATCCAATTCGTACTTAGTGGTTAGCACAAAGATGAGGCCTCCTTTTATTGTTGTTGTCTGCATACCTAGACCTCCGTGTTCTCGTTCACGACCCGTTGTAGCTGTATAAATATTATACCACCCAGTCACACACATCAAGCGGTTTGTTCTTTGGTCTTCTGTAAAGGTCTCAAGGAGTCCTGAGAGACGTCTCAAATCACTGGGTGTCGTGAGAACTATCGATATTCTGTTAAGATCACCACACTTAGTATAATTAAAGGCTTTTAATAAAACATTTCTTGTTTATTGTCCGTATCCCTTTTTATGCCGAGCGTATAAGGTACTGCTAGGGTATTTGTCTTTGGGTTGGAAGGTCGCGGATCGAATCCCGGTGGAGAGGCTGGCATTTTTCTTCCTCTTATAAATGATGACCTCGGAGATGTTTCCTTAAAAAATAATCTTCAAATGTAGATTTTAAAATTCCGGTATTGACGATTCTTTTCTCCACAGGGGAAGATGTCACGTGGTCCAATACACAGACTTGAAATCGGCCTGTAGCTGCTTCGTGCCCAGGCCCGACCACTTCTTCTACATCCTTGCCTACAGGCCCGACAACAGAAGGCTGGCCACCACTCAGGGAGAGATCAGGGTTGGGCCGAGCCACCAGGTGAGTGGATATAAAATAAATATTATGTAACCGATAGCTTCAATTTGATAATTATGCCAGGGTGAATCAGATGTCCAAAAAAAAAAAAAAAAAAAAAAAAAAAAAAAAAAAAAAAAAAAAAAACAACAGCAAAAAACACAAACACAACAAACAAAACAAAAACAAAACAAACAAATTTGAAGTTTTAAGTGATATCATTTATTAAATTGAAGTTTCCTAATTATTATTATTATTATTATTATTATTATTATTATTATTATTATTATTATTATTATTATTATTATTATATTATTATTATTATTATTATTATTATTATATAATAATAATAATAATGATAATAATAATAATGATAATAATAATAATAATAATAATAATAATAATAATAATAATAATAATAATAATAATAATAATAATAATAATAATTTGATTATTTATTTATTTATTTATTAAATTAAATATTTTGATAAATCTGTCAAAATGAATTTTTTCCCCCCTTTCTGCCTCCCTAGGCTCGGCTGCCCGAATGCCGGCCAGGCACGAATCCCAACGACATGCCGGAAAGGTGCGAGTCCCGTGAGGAGATCCGATGGAGACCCAACAAAGTCGTGGATGGGGACCTGCTCATGTACCTACGGGCTGCCAGGTACGTAGCCTACGACATTCTCATCGAGTTAAGCTCAATATTGTGGTTACTTGTTCTGAACAGGGAATCCAATTCACTCAAGATGGTGGTGACGACGACGATGATGATGATGATGATGGTGATGATGATTGTGGTGGTGTTGATGGTGGTGGTGGTGGTGATGACGATGATGATCATTTGATCCGTCTGTATCGAACCCCATTCCACAGACCTTCCAGGGGTCCAGATCATTTTCTGTGTTCCAAGAAATCCTTGAAAACATTTCTTTTCTGATGTCATGTATTTTCTTGAATTTTGTTGTGTTGATGTAAAGCGCCAAGAACCTCATAACTATAAGAGTCCATTATTATTATTACTCAGGAAATCATTTTCAATTACATTCATCAAACTATTTTAAAGACCCAATGAATATTCATATAGACTTGCTCGAGAGAAAGCGTCCCTGTACATGCGCAATCACTTAAAAAGTGAACCTTGCAAAGCAATCATCGTGTTTTCATTCTCTTGGATTTAAAATTAATTATCTACTTATATTGATGCAATAGTTATTGAAAATATATTATTTTGGGGTTAAATTATAATGTGATGGTGCGTGGATTATGATTGTGTTATTAAATTACTACTACTAGTTTATTTATTTTTTTCCATGACGTGTATACAGGAGTATAGCAGCTTTTGCCGGCATGTGTGGTGGGACGGCCGAAGACCGTTGTGAGGCTGAAGCCATGGACGAGACGACGGTCAATGCTCTGGACACGGTCAGTATTAAACTTTGATTGGAAATATGGAATTGAAATATTGGCTAGGAGCTAGACACTTGTCCAAAATAAACATATTAAAAATTCTGCTTTTGCCCCCTCAGAATACTAAAAATAGGCTTTTTTCATCTATCAATCCGTGTGTTGTATTATTATAAATATATATGACCTGTTGGTCACAATGTGAGCAATTTCCCTTCCCTTCCTCTGGGTTTGCCGTTGTGTCCTTGGACAAGGCACTTATGCACGTTTCCTTGTCCCACTGGGGCGTGAGCTGAAACATTGATTGTCAAGGGTCATGGGTATGTCAATTGATTAACGGGGAAGAGAAACAAAAAAAAAGGGAAAGAAAATGAAGCGAGAAGGGGAGGGGGATAGGAAAAGAAAAGAATGAAGTTAATGAAATTGATTCCACCAGACCTTGCAGTCAGAGAGGGAAGAAAAAAAAGTGAATGATTTTGCATTGCAATGCATTTGTATTTACACCCGTAGTATGTTTTGGTCAATGAAATTATGGGAAAATATTGAAAAATATTCACGAAGAAGAAACTGACTGCTAAATGGGAAGAGTAAGGGGAAATTCAATGTGTGAATGCGACACTGTAAAGTTTAAAAAAATGAAAATAGGAACTGTGGGTGTGGGCGACGCAATTTGCACCCATATTATTATTGTTTAGTCGGGCTTTTTATCCCTGTCAGGAAAAGGAAAATTATAGCGAATATGAAAAGTCGGAAGGAAATTCAATGTATGTATCCGATGCCACGAGCAAGGTAGAAAGAATATAAAAAATAAAAATAATACTATAACTGTGATATTTGGGCGACACAGTTTGCACCTAGATGTGACATTACTGAAATTATGGGAAAAGCTGAGAATATTCATGAAAAGTAAAATTACAGCCAATGTGAAGTCAGGGAGGAAATGCATGGTGTGTATGCGATATAGTAAAGATTTTAAAATGAAAACGTCAACGATAGAACTAAGATAAAGATATACTGTAATTGGGAGATTTTGCACTCATATTACATGATATTACGCTTTAGTCACTGATATTATGGAAGAATATTGAATATATTCATGAAAAGTAAAATGATAACGAATGAGAATAGGGTTTTTACAATGAATACAATATCAACGGAGAGAAGGAAGATAGATATAGTGCAAACTGGAGATGTAACACAGATGTTGATTCGCAGACGGGATCAAATAATCTATGCATGCATAATAATATGGCAGCAGTGTGTTTTGACGAGAGGGTATGGTTTATTTTACCTACTGAGGGTCGTGTTTGGCTGTTATTTAAGATCTTTTATGCGTATTCCTCCCTACACCCCCCCCCCCCCTTCTGCTCTCTCTCTCTCTCTCTCTCTCTCTCTCTCTCTCTCTCTCTCTCTCTCTCTCTCTCTCTCTCTCTCTCTCCCAAATCCTCCCTTGTCTTTTTTCCTGTCTGTCAATTTATCTCTCTATCCAGCTACCAATCCACTCATTCATCTTCGGTCTCTCTCTCTCTCTCTCTCTCTCTCTCTCTCTCTCTCTCTCTCTCTCTCTCTCTCTCTCTCTCTCTCTCTCTCGTCCTTCCTGTCTGCCTGCTTGCTCGTCTGTCTCTATATCTGTCTGATTATCTTATTGCCAATCTTGTTTTTCTAACTACATGTATATTGGTTGATCATCCACCCAGTCTCCTATTACTGACTGGTCTGTCTATATGTCCGTCTGTCCTCCTGTCTGTTTGTTTGTCAGTCAACCTTGGGCTCTCAGTCGATCTCTGTCCTTATGTTGTTCAATCCTTTCATTTTTAATCCGTCGGCTAGTTTGTCCGTTTGTCTATCCATATGTCTGTTCGTCTATCTGCCTGTTTATATATCTGTCTGCCTGTCTGATCTGTCTCTCTGTCTGTATTTTCTTCCATCCATCCATCCATCCATCCATCCATCCATCCATCCATCCATCTATCCACTCACCCACCCACCCTCCCACTCCCCCATCCACTCACTCGTCTTCCACCCAGTGGTATTGATGGCACCAATAAGTCAAGTCTTGAGAACTAGAAAGGAGCCAGACATCTTCCTAATTCCGATAATAACCCCTAATCCCCTGGGGAGAAGCTGTAAATATCGCGTGTGGGTCCAGTCCTCCCATCCCATCCCGAGTAGTCCTTTAGAGCCAACACTAGGTCCAAGGAGCTATTTTTTTCTGAGCGTATACGAACATAACAAACAATTCAAGAAAATAAAATAATCTGTAAATCTGTAAATGTGATGCAATGCCAGTCAGTGAAAGGAGAAAGATAAGAAAGAAAAAAAAGGAAAAAAAATATACAAGCCACAAAACCAGCTTTCGTGGACTGCGGATTAAATCTCAGATCTGCTGATTTCCGGTCAGACGTGCTACCTCAGTGCTACACACAATAGAATTTTCACGATTTTCATCAGTCATTCAGTGGGATATGCGTGGAATTTGATTAAGGACGTTTGTTTGCATATTATTATTCTCATAAAAGAAACCCAAACCCACTTTTACATACTGGAATTTAATTATTTTGGCTCATTTTTGTTGTTTTTGTTGTTATTGTTGTCACGATCAGTGTCAAACTGTTAAAACTTTTCTTGTTCTTTTAATCGCTTTCTATCGTGAATATGACGATAATCTACGGGTCTGATATCAGTCAACATAAATGCCGTGAGTTTTAATCCAGGCCGTATGTCGTAGATTATGGATATGGTGCGGTGTTATACCGGTTACTACATGAGTTCCGATTAATGAATCCTGACTTCCTCCTAATGCCGATGATAACTCCTCAATTCCTCAGAGGCTGTAATAAATATTCGCGGTGTGGGTTCTACTGAGCTTTCACCCTCTTCTCCCCCCCCCCCCCCCCCCACCACCACCACCCTTTCTCAATATGATATATGATATGTAAACCGTTCTGTTATCACTTTCACTTCGATTCGTTCATTCATTCATCAATACACTTCCATCCATCCACTCATCTATCCACATCCACACAATATCCATCCATTATTCCATCTATCTATCCATCCATTCATCCATCCATCGATCTATCCAGATCAATCTATCCATCCATCCATCGATCCGCCAATCTATCCATCTATCCATCCATCCATTCTTCCATCCATCTATCTATCCATCCATCCATTCTTCCATCCATCTATCTATCCAATTCGCCCTTTTTCATCCAACCCCAGCAGCCCCTTTACAGAATACAAACACTTTCTCACTTTCACCCACTCATTTGTCTGGCTTTACAGGATCTATGCCTCCCAACTCTAACAAAAAGCTTTTTTTCCCCCTATCATTTTGGCCATAAAACTAGCAATTCAATTTTCGATCGATTCAACTGACATCAACTCTCAGACCCGAGACTTCTACTGTAGTCTCGGGCTTAGGGTTGTTTAATTAGCATGCTGGGGAATATTTTTCTGGCCAAACTTTTTTTTTTAATTAGAAAAAACAAAACAACTTTTGTCAGAGTACGACTACAGAAGAGCGATTGGTTGTTTATATTGCGAAGGATCGTGAACATTTCTAGGATTCAGGTTTTTCCTCTCTCTGTCGTTATAAGTGCTATTTATTGGGTCCATCTCACTTTTAGCTTCGGGAATGATTGCTTTAATCTAGGATAATTTCCATTATTTGTTTTTTTTGTTTGTTTTTTGTTTATTTATTTCCCTTTTAAATATATATATATATATATATATATATATATATATATATATATATATATATATATATATATATATATATATATATATATATATATATATAATTTTTTTTTTTGTCTGTTCTTTTGATTCAATTGTTTCTTTTATTTATTTATTATGTTTTGCTGTGTATTTTGTTTATTTTTGTCTTGTCTTCTAAGCGCTCGAGAATTCTATAGCCTACTCCGATTCATCAACCGATTAAATAAAAAGCGAATTTCTATACTCCTATGCACACAATATTTACTCGCCCTATCGGAGATGAGCTCTAACTTTGGAGGAAAACGATACAAACACCTAAGATACTGCATGTCTCGTCATGCCGTATGCATTAATTGTACTCTGTTCCTCATCACCAATTGATTGTTTTGAAAATTATCAAGTGTTTACTCTTAAGTGTAGTGTATTATCGTGGATAAGCGCTTAGGAAATGCAACCAATTTGCCATTCCTTTCATCCATCCATCCATCCATCCATCCATACATTTATCCATCCATCCGTCCATCCACAAATCCATCCGTCCATCTCATACTTATCCAATAAATTTCATTTCATTAACGTATCCTCCACATCCTTCCTCCCCTCCCCGCCTTCCTGTCTGTTGTTCTCCAGCTCCACAAACACAATTACGACACGTCCAAGTCAATGCAAGCTCTGGTCAAAGGCCCCTCTGTGATGTACATCGAACGGAAATGGTCAGAAGAGGATATGGTAAGTACTCACAGTGTGCCCGGGACATTACGGATGGTGGTGGTGATGCTGGTGTTGATGTGGTGGTGGTGGTGTTGGTAGTCGTGGTAATTGTACACTTGATAGTGGGTATCTTGTGATTGCTTATTTTATTATAATGATGTTAGAAAGACGACTTTATTGGTAATATTAATGTTGTCAGATGACTTCAGTGTAGTATGATGGTTGTGGTGGTCGTGGATGATGAGGATGTTGGTGGTGGTGGTGTGGACGACGACGATGATGATAATGATGATGATGATGATCATGATGATGATGACGACTACGACGACGACGACGGTTTGATTTTTCATACTCTAGTATTTTAATATTAGGGCACACATATAGACATTAGAAAAGTAACACATTTTATGGCAACGTTCCAACGACCATTCAACCCCAGATGAAAAACAAATCAAAACATAACAAGGCGACATGAGCAAAAATAATTAAGGGGGAAAGATATACAGAAGAGAGAAAAAAGGATCGTCATAAAAATAAATCAAAACAACAAAGTCATCGCCAGACAAACGCAATGGATTGATTGGCCAAGCAGTTAATCAAAAATCCTTTTTTAAGTCTACCAGGTTGGAACTCATTGTAAATACTAGTTTGAAGTTATAAGCTCCGAAGCCAGCCGATTACAACTAGCAACAGTAAACAGACAAATAACAAAAGAAGTCCTTCTGAGCCATAAGGCCCATGTTATCCCGGTATCTATAGCGTACACTAGCAAATGCTGGCTACCCTTTTGCTAGGATTTTAGTCTATTGCAAAGTACTTTCCGCCATATCAAACAGATCCAGCTACCCAGTCGCTGCCTCGTGGACAGGGGGAATTTAGATTTCACTCGGGATCGATCCGGGTCCCTTTGCGTGCGCGTGAAGCACAAGTGCTCTATCAAATAAGTTATCGGGATCCCCTGTTAACAGCAAGCACCTATTCATTTTTCTCCTTATTCGTATCGCCGCCGAAAAGTCTCTTATTGATCCAAGACTGCCAACATCTCGCTCTTGTCGGATATCAGATGGAGCCATTGTAAGTCTGACGTGCGCTCACTTGAACCGTATTGAAGACCAGTAGTCGTGGTCAATCAATGGTACATACATTATTGTGGGGAGGGGGGAGGGGGGGGGGGGGGGGGGGGGGGGGGGGGGAGAAGATAGGACGGTTAAATGGCTGAATTGATAGCGTATACATTGGCTCCGTCTGTTTCTACTTTCTTTCCCTTTTCTTCCCCCCCCCCCCCCTCCTCCCTCTCTATCTTTCTCTTATATCTTCTCTCTCTCTCTCTCTCTCTCTCTCTCTCTCTCTCTCTCTCTCTCTCTCTCTCTCTCTCTCTCTCTCTCTCTCTTCTCTCTCTCTCTCTCCTTCTCTCTCTCTCTCTCTCTCTCTCTCTCTCTCTCTCTCTCTCTCTCTTTCTTTCTTTCTTTCTTTCTTTCTTTCTTTCTTTTTTTCTTTCTTTCCCTTTTCTCTTCTTTTTATTTTTTATCTTGATCCTATTTTTGGATGTAAAAAGTCATTTGAACCAAGGGAGCTAAATATAATTAAGAGTTGATAATTGCTGAAGCATTAACATTTAAAAAAACAAATACTTGCTATTGTTTGGATAGGATTGTGGTATATTACAATTTTTCCTTTCATCAAATGTAATAGACTAGTCACTTGCTGATGAGAGGGGCCCTGGCTCTTTAGGGGTTCGAGCCGCGTATGTTGTAAATGTATAATCTGTAAAATATTGGCTATGCCAATAGCATCCTAACACCGATTGATAATGTATTGTTCTTGTCTTGTCAATCATCTTCTCATCAGAAACGTTTTGCCAAAGGCGTCAGGAACCTTGGAAAGAATTTCTTCAAAATCCGCAAAGAGCACCTCCCTCACAAGGACACGGTAAGACATATATATCCACCTATAGGGATAACATGCCCTTTCCACCCCCATCTCTCTCTCTCTCTCTCTCTCTCTCTCTCTCTCTCTCTCTCTCTCTCTCTCTCTCTCTCTCCTCTCTCCTCTCTCCTCTCTCTCTCTCTCACCCCCCCCCCCAATTCCCTACATCATTAGTACTTTCATGTGTATTTGTTTTTGAATGAGAATATAATATTTGGTTCCATCTGAGCCCGTTCTAGAGTCTTTTGCTGAGAGGGCAAGGAGAAAGTGGATTTATTCATTCATTCATTCATTCATTCATTCATTCATTTATTCATTTTTTTTGTAAGAAAAAATTATTTTTCCCTGCTAAAACATCTCTGTAAATATTTATTGTGTCGCTAAGTGTTGCCTTAAAGCCCATGGACCCGAGATTGATATGGGTTTCTGTTACGTTAAATGGACGGTAACAATTGCTTCGACGGGACGGTCGGTCGCAAAGTACTTTTCAACTGATCTAACATTCCTTGCCTCACTGTATCATTTGTATGTTTTTGTCATAATAGACGCCCCGGCTGGCGCTGTATATTTTATTCGATTATATAGGTATAATAAAAGACTTACATTATGTTGTCTTGTTCGAAAACTTACCCCCCCCCCCCCACCCCCACCCCCCATCCGCCCCTCCTGCCATCTTTGCTACCGTCACTGATGGTAATTTGTAATTAAGCGGTTTGGCGGATGAGGAAATGTTCAAAATAAAACAGGGAAAATCCATTCGTTTAAAAATATATATATATTAAAAGATAAAAGAAGAAAGAAAGAAAGAAGACGCAGAAGGTAAACAAACCGAAAGGTGGATCTTAAATAATTGTCAGCAGATGTATGCTGGGGAATAGATTGAGATAAGAGAGGTTACTCGGGTATGGAACTGCATACCCTGACGAATTATTCGTAGATTTACGAACTTTGGATAGTCCTTGGAAAGCGCTCTTTACTCACATTCTCTCATCATACTCAGGTGTAAAATGAGTACCTGGCCGTTAACAGCGTTGTCTCTGGCCGAAACTAAATTGCAATATCACCTAACAGGCGTCGTGTCTCGTTCTACATGTTACGTGTTGCTGTTGGCCAGGGACCCCTTTTAAAGCGCTTTGAGCACGTTTAGTGGATATTATTGCACTGTATCTTAGAAAGAATGACTCGGCTATAACAAAGAAAGTATTGGACTCGAACCCTCAGGGCAGAAGATCAAGGGGAAGGCCACGAGGAACATGGAGAAGAATTAAAGAAGCTGATATACAGAAAAGTGGTAAGACCTGGAATGAGATAAAAAAAAGTTAGCTCGGGATAGAGAAGGATGGAAACTGTTTGTCTGTGGCCTATACCCTGACCCAGGGTGAAAAAGGCAATGATGATG